>NC_143576.1:252616697-252814533 GCF_048544385.1 Mastigoproctus giganteus
TCCAATAACAACAACAGCTGTTGGTTGTTTAGAGTTATTAGCTCAGTAGCTAAGGCCAAGGAGGGTTCTTATTCCCTCCTTGACATTAGCTGCTGGGGAGGCCTTAGCATCAGTCTATAATGCCTGTAAATTGCTTGTATCCTATGATCAATATATCTGTTTATAGATGGAAAAAAATTCTGGCAAGAAAAAATTCGCGTAGCAACTCCTGGTATGGAAAAAAAAAAAAAAGAAATAAAAGTTTTTTCTGCCACTTTGGGAAATATTTCTGGTCTTCTCCCGGAGAAGGGAATCAAAAGATCCAAGTGGTCATTTGTTAGAGTGCAGTAGCAAATGCTCTTTGAGTAGATTTTTATTATTTATTAATTAAAGCGGTCCCAGCCAACCAATGGCAACCTCGCTATCAGTTACACATAATTTAGCAGTACTCTGATATAGTCCCTCTCTTGTTTGCCCAATTACATGAAGAGAAGAACTGCCATGACTGAAAAAGATTGATATGAACAAACTGAGAATAATCAAATTACATAAAAAAGAAATATACATACAATTAAATTTCAGACGAAGTCCAAACTTCATTGGAAAGAGCTACATCTGTTCACAGTCTGTTGGAAAGCCAGCAGCGCAAGAAGCTGCCGAGAATTCTTTGAGTAGATAGTGATTCAAGCCAACATGACTGCTAAATACGATTAACGATTGTACTGTATTCATGATTTATTGTAAACTCCTCTCACCTGATGGTCATGCCGGAGTATAAACAAGATTTTTTTTTTTATAATCAAACTTTTGCATTTAGTGTTAGAGAACAGAGACGATATCCACTACGCTTCCAAAGAGATAGAAGAGAAGTGATAGATCTAGAGAGAGAGAGAGCGAGAGAGAGAGAGAGAGAGAGAGAGAGAGAGAGATTTGGACGTTGATCATGACATCTTTCGATTCCTAATGCGATTGCAAATTACACTTTAATTAGTTGAGAGCTGACCTGTGCTCCCGTTAGCGAGTGATTCGTGGAGACGAGTCCTATCCCAATCCCTGTCACGTTTCTGTCCCTGAAGGCCTCTTGCTGTTTGGTTCGTGTCCTCCAATTATTAAGTGTGACACTCCACTTTCTCCATTAACCTAAATCATCGGCGTGTCTTCTTCGCGTGGCGTTGCTACTGGCAACAGTGGCCTACATAGTGCACATTCACACTGCCAAATGTTGGGGTGCTTGTTGCGGCATGTATGTGCGTTATGAGGACAAGGCAAAGTGCAGGCGGTGCCTTCCCCCTGCCCTGGCACTGCTCTGTACGAGGTGTAGCGGTACTGGCGGACGTGGCAGTGATAGCACGTGGATTTGCTGAAACGCTCCGTCATCGTATGTGTGTGTGCAGCGGTGGGGTCACTCCAGTCAGGTGTCGAGAAAATGTCACGCAAGCTCGTGCAAATACTCTCGCCGCCAGCGGCTGTCGTTGTGACGGTACGATATTGATCAGGCATTGCCGGTAGAGTTCGTTTGCCGTCTTTGTGAATCTATCGCCACGCTAGCAGTCGCAGCACCTGTTCCGGCCGTACGGCCATGGCCACGGCACAGGGATGGATCCGCAAGAACGGCCGGCTGGAAAGTTTCGTCCAGAGACATTTGCCCAACGAGTGGTGCAGGGTGTCGTGGTACGAACCGTGCATTGTGACCTCCTCCCACGATAAACCCACCTACAAGTTCGCCGTTTTGACGGACCAACACCTCTACATCATCGACAATCCACCCCGACAGTTACTGGCCGTCGTTCGGCTCGGAGACGTTGTCGACGTTGAAGTGGTGAGTATTCACTTATCAGAGAGATTTGTAGTCAGTAAAACACCCCCATAAGGGTTCACAGTCACCTCATCGCTTTCTGTAGAGTGAGGTGCGTAGACATTCCTTAAAACCACTGGGACTGCAACGAAAAGTTTCCATTTTGCATTGATTTGTTAGCTCAATTAAAAATTTCTAAACGAAAATAAACACCTCAACAAAGCTCCCAATGTTGTCATTAAGTTATTATTCGGTTCCTCGAACTACCGAACAACTCTCCAAAACACCTGGGCTTTCAGTTTTCCCCCACCAATAAACGTCAAGTAGGGTGAACTAGAGAAATATGTAAAATGAGAGAAATGAAGCCGGTCCTTAACACATGGTCCAACAAGAACCATAGCGTAGTAGGGCTGTTTGGGATTGTACTGTTTAACGCACCAAAGAAACTCAGATATGAAAATGCTCCAATTTTCATATATATTTTCTTACCTTGTCGAATTATTATAGATACCAATATTTCTTTCATTCTGGAACACAAAGTTGTAATAGCTGACAAAGTTTATAATTTTTCAATCGATAAAGATATTCATCTTACAAAGTAATGTATGGTATGTCCACTGTCATGAGCAAAGATAGAAAACTAGCATTTCTTTTACAATGGTTACAAGGTTACACACTTTTCCTTCTAATTCTAAAAAATAAATAAATAAAACAAACGAATACAGATGCTTTTCTTTATACCATATTAATATTAATAATATGGACAAATCTGTTTTTATTTTTTTAAATAAAAAATCTGTAATTAGTTTTATAGTTTTCATTATGACAGTTTTGTTATTATGATAGGTTGCTCCTTTTAACTAATTTCTTTGCTCATCAGACAGTCGAAAGCAAGCGTTCACCATATCAAAAATATGGTGAACGCTTGGGTAGATAATTTGTTGCAGTTAACTATATCGGCATTTGTAGTCATTATTTATTCCCTCCCTCCCTTCGGCATTAATAGAAAATTCTGCATCAGAAAAGCCAACTCTATTCAAGTATTCAATTTGTTATTCTGATCAATGTTCATTGTGTCCGCTGTCAATTACGAAGACACATCTCATTGAACATTGGCATGCGGACACGTTCGTCTCTGGTGCATCGAATACAAGACTTCGTATTTCCGTCGACACCGAAACTGCCACGTATATTATATGAGCTCCTATCCTGGACAGGTGCATTAAGCCAATAATATTGATTGCACTCGATTTCTAAAGTTGTTACGCCAAAGTGGAATAATGGAGGAAGTCACTTTGCACTTCCGGACAGCCTAAGGCTTTGAGACATTGTTAAAAAAAACACACACACACACACACACAGCAAAAAAATTAGAAAGAGCTTTACAACCCAGTGAAATAGTCAGGTGTAAAGAGAAAAAGTGGATGGATGGATTTAGTGATCGCGTGATCGTGCTAATGGAAGTATCCATTAGATATTTGCAGGGCTCGATTTAATGCATCAGAGAAAGAGAGAGTTTATAAAAGCATGAACTTAAGAGTGATATTGCCTTTATCTCTCAGCATCAGCATTATAGGCTAATAATATTGAAATATGGTATGATGTTGTTGCTATTGTTGTAGGAATTTTAGGAGCATCAGCGACTAAGATCATATTGCTCCGTGTATATTGTCTGTAAATTGCGTGTGTTCTGTGGTCGATTTTTCTGTTTGCCGGAGGAAAAACCATGCTATCCTCGCCTGAGACGGACTAACTCTGTCACGTTGTGGAAAAAGGCCCGTAAAAATTCCTCACCTCACGGTGGGGTGAGGACATGACTCGAACTCTGGTCTTTTCTACCTGGTATGGGGAGGATGGCGATTCTACTAACTGTGCTACCCACGAGGGCTATGACATCATACTTTCACCCGTTGCGATGCAGAGATATGCTCAGTAACAGAAGAAATTACCATATATCGGATTCATGTTTTTTTTTTTTTTTAAGATAAAATCTTCAATATTTTATATTTCATTTCAAAAACTCCAATATTTCATGCGCTATTCATACACATTTCGAGGAGATACGCTCATCCGGTATGGGATAAGGGTGTGCTATGTTGTATTGATGAGGACTCAATATATGTACTGTGTCAGTAAATCGCAATGTGCCCGCAAACAGTGCAACTTGAACAACAGCTGATGAACACAGTGATTAAGTACATGATAACCTTGAAAGCAAAATTTCCATTAAAGTTGTTTACAAATAAGTGAAAAAGAGGGGGGGAGCACTATTTCAAAGCAAGTATTGAAAGAGCTTGAGGAAATAACTCGAATCTATATTTTATTTAACATTTTCTACCATTTTTTTGCAGACGCACTTATTGTGAAGGAAATATGAAGAAGAACAAGAACTCGTGCCTTCTGTATAGTATACATTGAGAGTCAGAGGTTTACATGAAAGGAATAACATAACATAATAAACAAAAATTACAGATCTATTTGAAAAACTACTCAGAGGTCTCCCTTGAGTTTGAGGTCTTGACAAAATGACTGTCACTCGCCCATCTGATAGGCATTGAAGCCAATTATATTGAAACTAGTAAAAACAGTGCCTTAGATTTTTTTAAAGAATAACGGATTCACTTTATTTGCGACGTTATTCAATTCAAACCAATATAACTTTAGATGGACTCGTGGAAGAAGTAAGCGCTTCTAAAGTGAGCGCCAGCAAAGCTCTGGTACTGGAGGGACAATCATAGTTCCCAACTGTCCGGTTTTCGGCCAGAACGATCGCCGCCAAAATTCGCAGAATTTGTTAAAAGTTCGTTCTTGAATTGAATGAACAGTTTTATTAAAGCAGTAAAAAAATTACGAATTTTGGGCTCCACCGTGAGATATACGAACGTACCCCTTGTGCTCTTTAATAACCTGTCAAACCAACCATCCGAGGCCCTCCCGCAATGGCGAACATGGCAGTACGGTAGTTTCGCCGCTGTATTAAAGTTATGTTTTTATTTTTCCTCTAAACTTTATCGTATATTGTTTCCTAATCATTGAGAAAAATATATTTTGAACATTTGTATTAACGGCTCCAAGCGTGCGCTCATAACCGTAAGTGTATCATGTCAGTGCGCGTGTTCAAGAGCGATTTGCATGTTGTGTGGACTGAAAAATCTGGAATAACTCACAGAGGAAAATCTATACCTTCTTCCGGAGGTCGACTAGCTATAGCCTCGAACTTTTCAAAAGGGCTTTAGAAATTCCTCCAGTATTCGGCGAGAATCGAACCCAAGATGGCAACATATCCTGACACAGGAGGCTAACTTTGCCCCTTATTGTTTTTGAATTAATTAAAAAAAATCTAAATGATGACGTCCACAATTAAATAATAAAAGATTTCTGTTAAATTTCGCGAGCATTAACTGAGTTCCCTCACAAAAACCAAAACTCCAGTAGCTGAAATTGATAAACACCCACTATGAAATAATTGACACGAATACGCTAAACAGGGAGTTTCAGATAAACCAATCCTTAACTTTAGGTTGTTGTTATAGGTGCATTAGCAACTAGGGCCATATTGCTCCTTGTATATACTGTCTGTAAATTTCGTGTTCTGTGGTCGATTTTCTGTTTGCTGGACAAAAAATCCGAGTTTCCGGGAGAAAAAACCATGCTACCCTCTCCTGAGCCCAGCTAACTCAGCCACGTTTTTAAAAAGTCCCATAAAAATTTCTCATGTCATCGACGGAACTCGGGTCTTTTTCACCCGGTGGGGTGAGGCCAGCGATTCTACCAACTGTGCTATCACGAGAGCCGTAAGTTTAGGATCAACGAAATAAACATCTGTCCGCTTTTCCTGAATGTAAAGTTGGTAACACTGAGAAAAAACAGTGTCTGCAGTCAGCAAAGAGGTAGAATCCTTTTTCTTAAAAGTTATTTACGATAGGTTCTAAATAACTGCATTTAAAGCAGTTTTTCGATCAGTCGTTCCTAAAAATAAAGTGGCAATCAACAGCTCACACTGTTCGTGTGGTAAGACCTTAAAATGATCTAACTATGCGAAAATAGAAAATACGTCTGTACACGCCGGAAACAAAGCGGCATTTGATTACTTTATCAGTATATTTTATTGATTTAGGCACTACTTGTTCGTTTATTAAAAGTTTTCATTTGTCTGAGAACAAATAATTTCGAATTCTGTTTGTTCTGTGAAGTCGCTTCAAGTCGGATCACAAGAACATTTATAACATGCTGTTGCAAGAACAACAACCAATCCACTGACAGCAATATGAAGTTGTTTCTGTTCAAGATGCCCTCGTGTGACTCAAAGACTCCACAAATATTTCTAAAAGATCCAAATTTGAATTTTATGAAAATCCATCCACTAGGAGTTATGTTATTACATGCGGACGAGCAGAAAGGTGGAAGGATATGGTAGGCGCTTTATGCCTATATGCTAACGGGCCTAAAAATAGATAAGTTAGAAAAAGAGATTAACCAGTTAGTCTTAGTAATAACTATATAGTGCAAGGAGGTCACGGGTTTTTGGTGTACCGATCAAAAAAAAAAAAAAGAAAAAAAGAAAGAAAAAGTAGATAAGAAATGCAAAACAAATTATGCATTTCCCTCCTGACGCAGGCAGCTATCCAGTTGATCTTTGAATTTCGTCAAACTGTCAGTATAACTACCTGCGGAGGCAACTTGTTCTTGTAATCAATGACTCGTTGGTTAAAAGAAAACTTCCTACAATCTAGTCTAAACTCTCTTCCCTATAATTTGAATTTATGATCTCTAGTTCTGGAATTCTTCATAACAATGAAAATTCGGCCTTAAGTCATTTTACTAACCCCTCTCAGAGCCTTATAAACCTGCCAACCTCTGTAACCCACATAATCGAAGTCTTTCCTCGTACCGTCGTCCTTTTATCGATCTCACTAGACTGTGCCTATCCTTGGACTCTAAGAAGCTCAATGACTTTTTCCAGATGAGGTCTTACAATTGACCTCCCTATCTTTACAGGATATTGTTAGAGTGGATAAAACAACAGCAGAGTTGTTTTATCCACTCAACAATTTGAAGAAAATTTTGAAGGCCCCCTCAAATCAATGCTGTAGTTAGCCGATCTCAGGTAGAGGACGTAGGGTTCTTCTCCCTAATGGTAATTGCTATCTAACTTTGTGATGAGAGGGTTCGATGTCCCTCTCACGACATGATGCCGTTAATTCATGACGCAATTAAGGGAAACACGCAATACTGTGTTTACTCTTCTCAGTAGGAAAATAAAGCGCGTTTCTGTTTTCTATCCAATATTTATGGTCATTTCGCGCGGCGGGCATTTCTGTTATTCGGCATTTTATTTCCTGAACGTGATATATGCGAAGAAACTTGAAAGCGAGCCAGCTCGAAGGATACAAAAAAGGGGGAGGAGCAAAGAACTCTGTTTCATGAAAATAAGATAAGGTGCGCAGTATTTTCTTGCAAAACAGAAGGATAATTTCCTGATTTTCTCTCTCTCTCTCTCTCTCTCTTTCCCCCCCCCTATACATGTAAAAGGTGACCCGCAACAGTCTTCGGAGAGAATCCGCATTTTACGAAAGGAGTTAAGGCTATTCTTGTGCGTACTTTCGTTACATTAGTTTCAAAATGGCAGTACGTGTTACGTCAAGCATCACGGAGATTGGGGAAACCCCTGGGGCCGTTAGACCATGAACCAAGCATCATGGTGGGGAAGCCAGATGTTAGACGATTTTTAAGAACTGAGGAATTTTTACGACCCTTTTTTTTACAAAATTACTTGTGTTAATCGCTCTCAGCTGAGGGTTGCATGTTCTTTCCACCTCGAAATTCTGGATTTTAGTGCAGCAAACCAATCGAAGAATTACAGACATAGCATACTAATGCCTCACAACCTTAGTTGCATTGGCGCTTAATGCACACCAGGTCTTGTGAATCACCATGTAACTAATATTACACAACGTGGTGTAATATGACGTTCCACAGGAAGTACAAATGCTGATAAGATTATCTTAAAGGTAAATAAAGCTTGTAAAACTACCAAACAAGAAAGCGTGATAAACTATCTTTTACAACTACAAGAAAAAATCGATAATAAAACTGTTATGTTAAAATTAAAATGTAAGACGACTGCGTTGTTTTGAAGGAGTTTGGAATTAATACATTTACAGTTAACGTATACAATCCAATGAAACACATGACTGAAAACAGCAGCAACCCAAAAAATTAACTTCAGGCAATGATTGCAAGCAGTAGTCTTTCCTTTCGTTATGTGTGAGGTGTAAAAGTGAAGAGACAGGAGAAACTGTATTCTCATGATCACCTACAATGAAAGACTGTTCTCAGCTATCGTAAATAAATATACGGAGCTCCGTCAGGAATTTTCAACTTTCTTCGCCAAACTGAGACGGATTTGTACTTGTGTATTTTGTCCTTAGAAGGCAAGGCAGAACGAAGACATACCCAAGTAATGCAATAATGATGCTTAAAAACAACAAAATACCAATAAGGTATCCGAAATTAGTCTTGGTATTAAACATTCTGGCCAAAAAATACGAACCTTTGTATTAAGACAGTCACAGACAGAAGAAATGCAAAGAGAACTGTCACGTGGTAGACGACATGTTGCTTTGTTGAGTAAAAAGACTGCACAGGCTGTTCGATTGCAGTAATCTGAATCCAAAAAGGGGAAACCGCGTGATCTATCAGACTTTGAAAAAGGTCTTATCGTGGATGCATGTTTAGTGGGAGCCACGAAAGGCATAGCTGATTTCTCAAAAGCATCCATCTCAAAGGTTTTTAATGACTGCAAAACAAGCGGTTCTTCCACAGATCAAAGGCGTAAATGCGGCAGTAAAGCAACACTTTGAGCGAAGTCAACGTATTTTAAGAGTACTGTATGGAAAAATAGGTCGTGCAGCAAATAATATCTGAATTCAATCAAGGCTGGCGTACCATGCGCAGGGAAATTGAATTGTGTATTGGCAGTCGCCTGCCTATTCGGAAGCCACTTTTTTCAGAGAAAAATACGCTTGCAGTGTGCCGAGAACGTCGTGATTGGACAGTAGGGCAATGGAAGAAAGTCACATGGTCAGACGAATCACGACACACTTTGTTTTGTACTTGATGACAGGTAGAGAGTGAGGCGAAAATGTCACGAAGCGATGGACCTTTCTCGCCTTGTTAAGACAATCAAAGTATCTGGAGGTGGTATCATAGGATGGGGAATGTTTTGTTGGCACGGACTGGGTCCTTTGATAACGATGGAAGGTCAAATGTCATCCAGGGAGTACCTGAATTACATTCGACACGAATCAGACCTACTGCTGCACCCTTCAATGTTACACTTTTTTAACCCGAAGGCGATGGCCACTTTATGGATGAAAATGCAACAGCGCATCGTGCAAGAATGGTTCGGACAACACGACATGGATTTCCACAATCTTCCCTGGCCCTCCACATACACTGATCTCAGTCCTATTGACTGAGAATGTGTGGGATATGCTGGAGAGAGCTATTCGGCATCGAAGTCCTCTTCCTTCAAATTTGTCGCAGCTAAGCGAATGGTTACAATTAGACCAAAACACCTTATCGAATCCATGTCGCACCGCACACTTGCTGTTATTAGAAACAAAGGCGGTCCGATTCGATACTGAATAAAGGTGCGTATTTTTTTTTGGCCAGTGTGTGTGTAGTATTAGTACTAGCAAAATGACGTAAGAAGCAAGATTATGTTGCATTACTCCCCACCCCAAAACACGCAAAATGTAATTCATATAATCTTCACCGGCTTCATTTCTGATCAGTTCTGCTGGACAAAAAACCCGAATTCCGATAGAAAAAACCATCATGCCGCCCGACCAACAACCACGATGTGGGAAAAAATAATTAAAAATTCAACATAAAGAGTCCTCCATTTCCGCGAGATTCGACAGGATCCTGATCTAAACGAAGTAGTAATTATAAATATTACTTTGTGTAAATAATTATAATTAATAATTATAATTATTTATAACCACCCTTTGTTTCATACCACCTAACTAGCCCTTTAAGTGAATAGATTCTAAGTGAACGATGTCAAAATTACTCTTTGAATCCATTTCTTTTTTGGAAACCTTGTAGTAGCTAAGTTGATTGATCAGACAAGATCTCCACTAAACAACCCGTGCTTCGAACTAACAGTTCGAAGTTACTTATTTTTTCCTTCGAATCCCCTTTGCTCATGGGACAGACTTTTGCACATCTCCAATCAACAGGTACTTCGAATTTGTCTAAGATGTAATTATTATTACTAAAGGGCTAATGCCATCTTTTGCCTTTTCCTTTAATATAAATGAGATTCTACAAGATCCTGGTGGCTTGTTAATTTTTAATAGTGGTAATTTCTTTTCTAGTTCCTTTTCAGTTATTAGATGAGCATTCAACTCTCATTTAATTTACACAAATTAGCGAAGGTATTGGTACCAACTGTGGTCAGCAACATGGCCAAAGTCATTAACATTGTTAATGTTGATGTGATCAAGTGAGCCAATACGGTTCTTTTCTTTACTTCTAAAGTTATCCTAAAAAAATCAAAACATTCTTCTAAAAATCAATGAAACTGAAACATGTTGAGAAAGCACATTTTCTCGTGTCGTAAGGCTACGATGCTGCTTACTCATCTTTAGAATGAATATTTCTGTTGTAAATGCAATTCCGGAATGTTTATCTTTTATAGATGGTAGTCAGGGGACCGACTATATACTTTTCGTTTTGTTCAGCTCCATATAAGAGATCCTTGTGTGCGAGACAGTAATAACGATGTTTTCCTTGACAACGTCACGTCTGACGAAGGAAACACCAGACCCCGCTGAAGCACAAACTGGAAAATATGGTAAATGTTCAGAGTGATTATTTTGGGTCGCGTAACGCTTCATAGCAATCCGCCACTATCTCTTCCCCCACCACAAAATTATTGCGTCCTATTAGAAAGATATTTTCAGAAGGGGTGTGGTCTCCGTTAATCTTTGAAGTACCCTCAGTGAAGTATGGTTACAGAGTAGAAAGGTCCAGTGAAGATATGGAAGGAACTGCGTGATTCAATAATAGTGCGTGTGTGTGTATATTTATGCAAGTCAGGCTTCGTAAAAGTGAAGGCGAATTTAAATGACTTCATTTGTATTTCTGACTGTGGCTTGGACCACCCTGTTTTCTTTCTCATTCTCCGACTCACATATTCGTTCTGTTTCTATCCATAAAAACTTTAAACAGTCAAAGTTCGTTCTTTTTTTTAAATTCAATGTCAGTGGGCCAACTCGACTGTCATTGCGCATGAACTTGACATAATGGCCTCTTTGATTAGTAATAACTGTAACGGAATATTTTGTTGCTGATTTTGCGTTGCTATAGCATTGGTTGCTAGAGGTGCAACAGTACCACTAGGCAGCGTCAGGGAAAAGTATTGATCTCAAACATGAGGTTACTCAGGGCATTCGGATGTTGCGTGACACCAGCGACTGGTCGGAAGGAGAGTTTGTGAATACACAAGCATATAAGTTGGAGGAACCTTTGAGTGGCACACAGAATAATTAAGGGAATCCGCTGTAAGAGATCGACACTATAAGGGTGGAGAAAGCTGATGTTATGGTAAATAACCCCGCTTCCCCATCAAGAAATTGTTACTGCTAACAGCCTTTTCAGGAGTTAGAACAGAATTTTTTTACCATACTTTCTGGTAATGAATATTTCCTGCAATATAAGATCTTTATAAAGTCCATGAACATGTCCAGAGGGGGACCGAGAGAAATAAATACCGCCCAAAATTTAGAAAAGAAACATTTTTTATGCTTTTTATTCCCCTCTCCTCCAAATTTCTGCTAATACGATAGTTCTTGTTGTTATTAGATTTTAGGAGTAATCAGCGTCTAAGGCCATGTTGCTCCATGTATATTGTCTATAAACTGAGTGTATTCTTAGGTCGATTTTCTGTTTGCTAGATGAAAAACCAGAGTTTCAGGGAGAAAAACCATGCTACGCTCGCTTGAGGCCAACTAACTCAGCCACGTAGTGAAAAAGACCCATAAAAATTCCTTTTTCCACACGACGTAGGGAGGGCGGCGATCCGACCAACTGTGCTACCCACGAGGGCCTACTAAGATAGAAACAATCTACAAACAGCACATTAATACGCTGTTGCGGTATAATATAATAATCAAGTTAACACTTACAGCTGAAGTGCTACTTCAGCATACATTGATCAGCACTTTAGAGCACTACACAATATAAACATTTTAATTGTTAACTACTTAGCGGCACACCACCGCATGACGAATCAAGCATAGTGGGGCGCGTTACCGCCCCTGCCTCGGGGAGGCAGGTTGTCTACTATCCAACATTAAGATCTCTTGCACTCTGTGCCCTCATTCATTAAAAATATATCTTTTAAAAATAAAAATCTCATTTCATAAAACAATTCTTTAAAAACTCCACTTAAAATGCAATATAATACACATTTACAAACATAATAAATTATATAGATCAAACATAACAGGGTGGTTAATGACAGTATGCTACTGCAACAGGATCTAGAAAAGTTAGGCAGATGGGCTGAAAAATGGCAATTGAAGTTTAACATTGACAAATGCAAATTCCTGCCTATGGGTAGAAGTAACCCCAGAGAAACGTACTAACTGTGTGGTACTACACTTAGGGTGTAATTGTGCAGTCAGATACGAAGTTTTCTGAGCAGTGCAGACAGGCTACCAGAGCAGGTCATTGGGTCTTGTCAATGATATACAGGAATTTTGTTGGCAGAGATAAGGAGATGATTATCCCCCTGCATAAAGCAACGTTCAAACCACACCTTGAGTATTGCGTACAGATATGGAAGCCTCATTTTGGGAAGAATGCAGATCTGCTAGAACGAGTACAGAGAAGGGCAACGAGATTAGTGAAGGGAACAAAAGGGTGCTCTTACTAGAAAGGCTCGTAGGACTCAATACCGCCTTGATTAAGCAAGTACCTACAGTATGTGTAATAAGTTACAAAGTTAATAGTAGTGGGAAATGAAATAATCCAGACTGAAAGCTTTCGAAGTAAAGAAAGACTGTCTGATATCCAAGAAAGCAGTTGCAGAAAATTTCATCAATCAAGGAGTTCAGCGCGCATATAAGAGTCCAGCCAGCTAAAGTTAAAAAGCGTCGTAGTAGCTTTGAGTAAGGATAAAAGCCAAAGCAAGTGCGTTCAATTTTATTTCAAATACCAGACATGAAGAACGTTGGAAAAGGAGGACATTGAAATTACATTTATGATGGCTGTTCAATAAACAATGATCATAATTTTTCATGAACAACCGTACTGCTTGCTATATCTAGCTCAGCTGCGTAATTTAAGACCAAGCCAAGCTGCATCACATAGAACAGGCAGGAACAGCCAAGGTGTGACCTTGGCGGTGGTTCCTGCTTGTTCAGTTTTATTTACGTAATAATGGACGTGACACTCAAGGAACAGTAATGGTGCTCTCAAAATTTTGTTTTCGTCACAAGAAAACATCCGCTGAAAGTATGAAATGTTAAGAGGCTTATGATGAAACTAGGCTTCCATACAACTCAACTCGCAGATGGTTTAGAATATTTAAAGATGGACGTGATTCTATCACAAAAATCGGTGGTCCTGAGTTCCAATCACTTAAAAAAAACTTCCATCATGTGTTTGAAGAATAGCAAACGTTGGAATACTTGCATTTCATTAAATGGGAACTATTTCTGAAAAGGACCATCAAAATATGGATGACTAATAAAGGTGTATTGTGAAAAAAATTATGATCGTTCTTTATTGAACAGCCCTCGAATGTAATTGTATATCTGAAATTTTGCCTACATAACTTTGATTAAGAATTATAAATGAGAAAAGGGGACTATAAGTTCAATGATAAAGCTAAACTTTTTCATATATTTGAAGTTTAGGAGTCTGGTCAGTTATTGTTTATAATGGTACAGCACAGTGATTATTTTCTGAACAATTGTGAAGTAAAACCTCACGATAGAAGTGCACTATGATAGGATTGTACATTATTATGTATGCATATAAATGTAATTATCCATATGAGACATATAGGTAGTTTAGATTTTGAGCGAAAGAGCCAATAAGAAAATTGCACAGGACTTTGCTTTTAGGACTTTCTTTTATGGTTGTGACATGAATATTGATGAGATATAGTTCATACGTGCATTTTAAGGCCAAATGTATGTGTCAACTAAGGCAGACTTGTAAGAGAGAATTATATGAATAGAAACGTGGAATAATTTAAGTAACAGATGCATAAATTGGTCACATGTATACATTTAATTTTCAATTTTATTAAATTTGTTTGTTGTCTTAACACGGTGTGGTTAATCTCGCAATGTTCTGCTAACTAGCCGTTTCATACACACACCCCTACAGCCCAGAGTTTGGGGATGTAAGCAGTCAGAATCGTGTTTTGCGACCGGCAGTGGCTTCATAGTAGAGTAGCGTTTTGTGAAAGATACCACCGGTGGTTTCCCACATCTGCGCCAGGCAGTGGCTTCAATAGGGTAGAAGCCGTTTTCACACAAGGAAGGTTAGAAATATTGCCATCTCGCCTCGTAGATAGCAGAGTTGGTAAGATCACCGTCTTCCCCACGCCGGGTGGAAAAGACGTGAGTTCGAGTTCCATGGATGATGGGAGGAATTTTGATGGGCCCTTTTCACAACGTGGATGACTTAAACGGTCTCAGGCGAGGGTAGTATGGTTTTTTCCTTCAGGGAACTGTTTTTCGTCCAGCAAACAGAAAATCGACCACAGAATACAGACAATTTGCAGACAGTATATATGGAGCAATATGGGCTTAATCGCTGACGTTCCTAAAACCCTACTACAACGACAACAGCCGGTCTTGAAATTATACATATACAAAAACAAACGGGTGTTTTTGGCTTTCCGCTATTGATATCTTTGGTGTTTTTCTGCGCACTTTTATACCTGTTCGTTACCAACACATGCCCAGCTCACATCATTCACTACTGGAGACAGCGAAGAGAGGGTTTTGAATACTTTTGAGAAGATAGTGTATTTAAGGAATGACCTGACTAGTGCAGACGATTGTTTTTATAATTATAATTCCAAGCGACTGAACTCTTTATTTATTAATACCCATCACGCCGCTGTACGTGTTTTTGCACAAATTGTATTAATTCGTGCGTGCAGGCATGTTTGTGTGTGCGTGTGTGAATGGAAATCTATATACAAGCTACAAAGTAGTTGCATCTTTCTTTCGTTCCGAGCTCTGCAGTAAGCTTGTGAGTTCTGGAAAGTGGGAAGATTAGAAAGCGAATAAACAAAGCTAGGGCCTTGCTGGGAGATGTCATGAGAACCATCAACTATGCAATGTTTTCAAGCGCAAAGGATTCATCCACTGAAATATATAAATTAAATTGTAATTGCATGCTTAAATCATTTATTTATTTGTTTATTTAATGAAAACTGAAAGTTGAGAACGTATTTGCTACACTTTTTTAGAAGTTAGGAGTTTCGTATTTTTAGTTTAATTAATTAATTAATTGTTTATTTTTAAGGGTCATTCACATAAAACAAACATTTTAGAACACACATTAATGCGTGGAACTAATGGCCGCAGGAGAAGGATCAATAACAAAGCCAGCCAGACCCGGTGTATAAGTTTCGGCTCTCAGCGCAAGCGGGAATGATGACTGTAGTTTGGGTGCTGTAGGCAACTCAAATGTTCTCGGCGTGCGGTGATGCAATTTTTTAAGTGCCAAGAGTGAACATCCATTAAATATTTACCGCCCTATGGTTGTCGAGTACGGAAGGACTATTTGAAATATTCCGTAGTATTCTAATAGTGTAAGAATTTCACAGAATGCAGTTACCACGGATTTGACACATTGGGGTCAAATGTACGAGGCCATTAACAGAATATCTTTTGGCTAAAATGGATAAGCGGGTGTTCAGTAGAGTTTGTAAGCTCTGCAACACCAGCCCTAAATTCTTGATCAGCTGCCATGAGACTGCTACATGACAAGCCCACATAATTGCATCTCACATCCAAAATTTAACTAACACAATCTTATCACCATCTCAGCCTAACCCAATCTCTAGAGCTTTATTTTATTTTTATTTTTTTAGGCCCCAGCCACTGAAATCGCAGGAAACTAGGTGGCAGGGCCTGCCAGAGTAAAATTTCAAACTACTACTACTGGGTGCCTGGTCCGCCTCCACGGGACTAAGCGTGGGCAACGGTGGGCCCCAACAGGGGTCCAACGGCTAAATGGCCAGATGAACAACGATACGCAACACTACACATATACAATATCCACACACTTTTAAATCTCTGGCATCAACAGTGTTCTGTTTCACATGACAATGTATATTACGGGGAGATGGGGGGAACCCCTTGTGCCGTTTGACACGAATGTACTTTACATCTTCGACTCTTGAAGAAGGTCTTCAAAGGTCGCCACTTCCACTAGGAAGTGGAAGTGGCAACCTTTGAAGTGCCAGGGATGAAAGAGATTTTCACACATTATTTTCATCAGTAATCAGCGGAATTAATGGGCCTGATGGGTTAGCACCGTGGTTGCTTCCTTTTGACCAAGTGTTTCTCTGAACTGTTTATTCGAAATGTTCAATTTGAATAACCTTTGTATTTATTTAATTAACTGACATTTTAAAATTAAAATTACAAGAATTTATAAAATTTAGCTTTCAACTTGGGACAGCAACAAACTAATGGGAATTTGAGAATGGAATTTTGAAAGGATAATGAAAAAGAGAAATGTCAGTATGTAATATCAGTTAAATTCAAAAATAGCAAAAGCTTAAATTTCCAGTACTCACCTTTGATCGATTTGCAGTTGTTATGGTTTGAATAATAAGAGATTGGCTAACTTTAAGGTGACTCGTTTATAGCTTTTGAGAAAATTAATACTACCATAATTACTGACGATGATTTTAGCATCCTTCGACGTTGTATCACTATACACCAATGTACATATACCTTCTACCTTATAAGCCCTACATGAATACTTAACCACCAACAATACTCTTATCAACCGTACCTCCCTTTCTATAAACAATATTTTAGAACTCACCTCTTTACTATTAGACGCCAGACATTTTAGATTTCATAATCATTTGTTTTCAACAAACATAATGTTTTCAACAAACATTCGGTTTACCAATGGGCTTAGGCATTTCCGCCCCCCTATCTGAAATTTACTTAGCTAGTTGAAAACCAGATCCTACAACCTTATCCTTCCGAGATAAAGCTATACATGCGATATGCCGATGATATACTCATAATAGGAAATAAAACTATAATTAATAACCTTTTCACAAAATTTAATTCAATTCACGACAGACTAAAATACACACTCGAAATAGAAACTAATAAACAAATTAACTTCCTCAATCTCACCATATATAAAACAGGTACTAAACTAGGAACTAAGATTTTTAGAAAACATACGCATACCAGGGAAATTCCTACACTTTACATCACACCACCCTCTTAACGTAAAAAAGTCTGTTCTCTATAACCAAATTCACAATGCCATTAAATACAGTACCTCACAAGACGACCTATCCAAAGAGTTACAATACCTCACAAAAAAATTCATAGCCAGAAACTACCCACAACACTTAATTCAACACACTATTTCCATCGTAAAAAATAATATTAATAACCCTATAAAACGCATTACAAATAGCAAAACACGTCTCATTCTCCCTTACCATAGTAATCTTGCAGGACAATTTCGGCGAATATTTGAAGGCACAGACATAACACTTATTTTTTCTACCTACAATAAACTTGGATCACTTTTCAATAAATATAAAGAAACACATAAATATCCAACAAGCGAAATGAATAACATTATTTACTTAATTAAATGTCAACAAAATTGTAACGCCTGTTATATTGGCAGTACTACAACCAAATTCGGTTCAACCCAGTCATCTAATACAAGAGCTTATTATTAGCATTAGCATTAGTAGAGGCATTTGATGCAAGAAAGCAAGCTTATGCAGCATCAGCCAAAAAAAAAAAAAAAAAAAACCCACTTCCACTTCACCCCTCTGTTCGTTCAAAATACCTGTCCAGCTGAGCCTTAAACTTATTTAGGCTATCAACCTCCACTACAAGGGATGGAAGTCTGTTCCACCAACCAACCACCCGCTGGCTAAAGGCAAATTTCCGCACGTCTATCCTACATCTGTCTTTCCTCAATTTGAATTTATGCCCTCTCAGGTGATTATTCTGAGCTAGAGGAAGAATCCCATCAGCATTGAGCATGCTCAAACCATTCAAGGCTTTATACACCTCTATCAGATCACCTCGCTAGTGCCTAGTCTCCAGACACTGTAATTTGCAAAACTTAAGCCTTTCTTCGTAAGAGCACCCCTTTGTTCCATTCACTAATCTTGTTGCCCTTCTCCGTACTCGTTCCAGCAGCTCTACATCCTTCTTGAAATGAGGCCTCCAGACCTGTATACAGTACTCCAGGTGTGGCCTGACCATTGCCTTATACAAGGGAATAATCACCTCCTTATCCCTGCTGGAAAAATTCCTGTATATCATTGACAATACTCCATGAGTTACTCTTGCAGCCCGTCTGCACTGCTCAGAGAACTTCATATCTGCCTGCACAACCACCCCCAAGTCCCTTTCATTCTCAACCACTGTCAGTGTAGTACCACAGAGTTGATACGTTGCTCTGGGGTTGCTGTTTCCCATGTGTAGTACTTTACATTTGTCAATGTTAAACTTCATTTGCCACCTCTCAGCCCATCTGCTCAACCTTTCCAGATCCTGTTGCAGCAGCATAGTGTCAGTAGTGTCCTTGACAACCCTGCCAACCTTTGTATCGTCTGCAAACTTGGACATTAAGCTTGATATACCATCATCAATATCATTTATAAATACAGAAAACAATAATGGACCCAACACTGAGCCCTGAGGGACTCCACTAATAACATTAGTCCACGATGAGCAGTGTCCATTGATTACCACTCTCTGTCTTCTCCCCCTCAACCACCCCTTTATCCATAGCAGCAATTTGCCTCCAATGTCGCACTGCTCCAATTTGTGTAGCAGTCTTCCATGTGCAACAGTATCAAAAGCCTTTCTAAGATCCAAGTATATAATATCAAAGCTATTCCCTGCATCCAGTTCTTTTGTGACTGCTTCATAGTATCCAATCAAATTGGTCAGGCAAGACTTCCCCTTAACAAAACCATGCTGTGTCCGAGCTATAACTGAAGTCTTGTCTAAATGATCCTGCAGTGCTTCTTTAACCAGTGCCTCCATTAATTTTCCTGGAACAGAAGTTAAGCTCACAGGTCTATAATTACTTGTGTTGCCCTTTGATCCTCCTTTGTGAATTGGGGTCACATTTGCACATCTCCAGTCTATGGGTACCTCCCCTGAGTCCAAGGAAGCTCTCATAATTATGGCTAAGGGTTTGCTTACTTCCTTTGCTGCCTCCTTTAATATAACTGGATAGATCCCATCCACCCCGGGTGCCTTTCTTGTGTTTATCTTCAACAGTTTCTCCTCCACTTTATTCCCAGTTATTTCAAGATTCTGTAGCTTACTGCTAGAGTTGAATACACCCCTGGCATTCCCTTCGCTGAATAACTCATCATGTGTGAATGTCGATGCAAAATATTCATTTAGTTTGTTAGCTACCTGAGCAGGATCATCAACAGTTGACCCATCAATATCAAGTGGACCAATCTGATTCATCCCCTTCCTTCTAGAGTTTACATAAGTAAAGAACTCTTTGCTGTTTTTCTTTGCATCCCTTGCCAAGGATTTCTCGTAATCTGCCTTCGCCTGCCTAACCTCCTTTGTAACTTGGTTGCATATCAACTTGTATCTATCATAGGCTTCTGTGTCATGTGTTAACTTGTAAGTATCCCATGCATTTTTCTTCTCTGCCATATGCCTCATTAGTTCATCTGACATCCATTTTGGCCTAAACCTTGAACAATATTTCTTAGTTGGTATGTAAAGCCTAGTAGCTTCCAAGATAAGTTCTTTGAATGCTTCCCATTTTGAATTTGCTGTTGGTAACATCATCAGTTGGTCCCACTGTATAGAATTTAAATACTGTCTCAGTCCATCGTAGTCGCCTTTACGGAAGCAATAACCCTTCCCTTTACCCCTAATGGTAGTTACCTCTTTGACTAAATCCCACTTCAGCACACTGTGATCACTGCCACCTAGTGGTTCATTTATCTGCAGATTCTTAATGCATGAAGAATCACTGCTGATAATCAAATCAAGAGTATTACTCCCTCTAGTTGCCTCCCGAACATGCTGATGTAGAAAACAATCATCCAATAAATCCACAAAAGCCCTGCTAGTGTGTGAGTGACCAGCCCCCAAATTCCAGTCAATATCTGGGAAATTAAAATCTCCCATTATAAGACTCTCTGATTTACTGGCCCACTCTCTTTCCCTGTACAGTTTCTTATTATACTCATCAGAGTCATTAGGCCTATAGCACACTCCTACTCTCAATTTTGATCTCCCAATGCTTATGTCACACCAAACTGACTCAACACTGCACTGTCCGGCGATGTCGACTGGCTTCACTTCCTTGGTTTTTATGTGTTTCTTAACTAATAGCATAACCCCTCCCCCCTTCCTATCCTGTCTATCCTTTCTGTAGACGTTGTACTCCCCAAATTCCAGTTCTGCATCCCTTATATAAACAGATAATAATAATATCCCAACAATATCTGCCTTTGATGTTTTGAGCAATACCTCAAATTCATCAAATTTATTTACTAAACTCCTAGCATTGGTGTACACGCAAGTATACCTGCACCTGTTTCTATTCTTAGCTACCCTAACACAACCCATGTGTTTACGTGTACCGCAATGGCTCCCAGCAGTCTCTGAAATATCATGCATCTTGTTTTTCAGGCTTCTGCTCATTCTAATAGAAGCAGTGCAAGAATCTCTTTCACCTCTGCCAGTGGCTACTGTCAATCTATTGGTCTTTGTCTCCCCCCAAGCTAGCAGTTTTCCGACCCACCTAACACTGCCTCGATAGCATCAGCAAATATTCTTGCACCCTTTCTATTTAAGTGTATCCCATCCCTGTAGAAGCAATCTCTCCTGTTAACAAGAACAGTCCATGCTGAAAAAAATTCTACCCCTTGAGCCTTGCACAATCTTTCCAGGGCCGAATTGATCGACAAGGCTCTCATCATATACTCCCTCCTATCGTGTCTGGGCAGAATTGCAGACACTTTCAATTTCAACCCTAATTCTCGACTTTTGTTCAAGAGTGACCTGTACTTGTTAAGTAATTCTGCCGGTCTCCTTATCACTACAATAGCTTCAGAACAGGACAATCCAGCACTGAACTTACTTTACACGTACGCTCCAACAACCATACCTCCCTAGTTGATTCAGCTATTACCATATTAAAATTAACAAGTAATATAAAAAAAAATTTTAAAGTCAATTCCTACTTAGGTCAACAAAGAAAAATTTTATTTTAGTTACTTTTTATTAAATAATTATAATTAATATAAATATGTATATACATATGACAGAATCACAATATTAAGTGGAAAAATAGAAAGCGAATTTCCTTGCAATTTTCCATTTTCCTTTCTATATATGGTGTTGGACTATTATTTTTATTCCCATGTTTCATTTTCCATTTTGTTCCCTCCTTGACTCAGACTAGAACCCAGAATGAAAAAAAGAATCTGAAAAAGAAATTTTTTTCCAGCGATCTACACGCTTCGCCACTGACGGTATTTATTCCTAAATTTATATCCTGCTAAATATCTTATATAAGAGAAATTTTTTCTCCCATATAAAACTAAAATTAATTAATTAAATTTAATTAATGAATTAATATTTGAAAAAAACTGTATTAATACCAAGTGTCATCCACTACAAGTTTAAAAAAATTTATTTGAACTTTGAGTGGATGAATAAAAAGTATTTTATTAACGATTGAAAATTTCAACAAGATATATTAAATATATATAGGGGGAGTGTGAACTAATAGTAGGAATTGAAAAAAAAACAATTACAAAATCTTGCAATACGAAGCCCTCATTATAGAATGGTTCTGTCACCACTCAGATCTAAACATTTTAAATGTGAAACTCCTCTTCAATCTTTCTCCGGTTTGGAATCTCACCAATTTGAGATTCCCACAAGCGGCAAAGTGCATCACGGGATTACAAAATTCTTCTTAAATACAGTACGCTTTCACTTAACTTGCCAACTGAAGACGTTTTAACGAAAGCCCACCGTTACGACTATTGGCTTATTCACTATTTAGAATTTCAACTTTAATCAACTTCAAGACAACCAAGGACGGAGTTAGTGAACTTCTACTTCCTTGCGCATATTTTAATCCCGTTTCCATCGTAATTACCACTTATTCATCCCCTTAATTTTTTAATAAACCAATCACCCTTAAAGTTAGCCAATCTCTTATTATTCAAACCATAACAATTGCAGATCGATCAAAGGTGAGTACTGGAAATTTATGCTTTTGCTATTTTTGAATTTAGTCCAATAAAACAATACTTGAAGACATACTATAACTTCTAAATGTAATATCAGTTAGTATTGCATTTTGGAGTAACGCTCTTGAAAGACATTGGTGCTTTGTTCATAAAAGTAGCTGTGCTTAGCGAGTAAGAGATCGCTAATTAAATATCTAAAGAATCATGTTTAGATATCAGCAAACGTTGCTAGAATTAGATTAGGATGTTCGTTCGAATGGCGTGTCAAATAGAGGATGATGCCTGTAGTGATAGCAAATCGATTTAAAAACTGTTAAGGACTCTATCCTGTTTTGGCTGCGTTAAGTTCGAGTCTAAAACACGAAGATGATTTTCAAGGTTGGGCTTTGCTGTGAAGCCTTCTATAAGGATTTTGATTGTTTCGTCATGGTTTCTTCAGAGGATAAACAACTTTACGTTATCTGAGTAACAGCATGAGGAGAACTCCTCATTTTCTGACCACAACGGATTTTTTTAATGAAACCTCAAGCATGAGAGACATTGGAACCTATAGTACATAGTACCGTGTATGGGTTGAAGATTGAAAAGATGAAAGAAGATATTTGTTGATATTAAACTTGAATTTCTGTAGATTGTAATTTTCAGGAAATACGTATGAAGGTTGTTCCAGAAAAAGGAAGTTGAAGGAATGAATGAGGAAGAAGAAAAGTTAGTTCTGTGAGTTTAAAGTTGGACAGTAAAAGGATGCTGACTGGCTCGGCACGTGTTCGGACTGTTTTGGAATAGCGAACGGAAATATAGAAGCCAATTCAGAAGAACAGTGCCCAAGAGATGTAACGCCGACAGCGAAAGAGAAAACCCAGTTTTTTAGATGCAGAGGAAGCGCTATTTGTAATGTGCTTATGGCAAGAGAGATTAGAATCCAGGGTAATCCCTAAAGAGATATGTAATCTTGTCTAGAAATCTGAGTGTCATCGAAGATAAGCATAGGAGCAGAAAAATCCTTTTTTGTGAGATACAAGATGGGACTGAGCTTTAGAGAAATTGAAATCAACTGAGTTATCATTGCACCGCTCGAGAATTACCTGGAGATCAGCATTTCAGGAAAGTTCGAGAGAAAGTAGAGTTTCAAAGAGAGGAAGTCAAGGAGTTCCAAGTGATAAGTGGAAGGTTGATAGAGGCAACGGATGAATTTGACAGAATGGGGCAGAAAGATCTTAAGCCAGATAAGATCGAAAAGAGGAGATTCCAAATTAATAAGTCATTACTAAGACAAGGTACATCAGAGTGGACATATGCACAAATATCACCTTTGAAACGAAAGGAATCGTATAGCGAATAATTAGAACTGATATAAGCACTGGTTGAATCAACCGATAATTGGGATTCTGTTAGAAAAAGTATGTGTGGCTTGCACGCTAAGTGAAAATCGACATCGTTGAGACTGGAACTGAGACCACGTATTTTTGTGAAATGAACGAGGAAGTTTCTATGGTTGCTATAGTAAAGGTAATGAAACAAATCCATCCATTGTGCGACAAAACTCTGTCGATGTTATCTTTTATGGAGAAATTATTATAGAACACAGTTGGCGTTTCCTGTTCACTCACATTACATCAGCACCGCGGCTATTTCAACAAATCAGAACAAATGAGCACAGATTAAAACTGTGCCTTTAATTATATTTTATAATACATTTACATATATAATAAACATTTTAAATTACGTAATATGAATTACTATTATTTATGATAAATTAAATAAATCCATGTTCGTTCGTACTCAGGGATTTTTATCGATCTAACTTATGTCTTCTCTTTGGTCAGGTCCTCTGGCAGAGAGTTCCTTTGATAGTTTTTGTCAATTTGAAAGAGGCTGATAATAACTACATGCACAGCATATTCTAGGTTTTTAAAGTTGGGCTAAATTCGCCAGCTTTGAATGGATGATATTTTTAAATTTTTCATTTGGACTTGTATAACGTTGATCGATCGCTAAAACGTCAGACTGCGGTGCCCCTGTAAAGGTGTTATCCCCTCGGAATACAGATGTGGTGAAAGAAAGCAGCTGTGTGTATTTCACACTTCGCTTGAATGATGGATCTGCGTGGAGAAATACCGAGAACATCTTTAATAAAACATACTTTCCATGAAAATACTTGCAAAGATGATATATTCTCTTAATCGACTTTTTGATAATTTGGTTATGTAAGGTGAGCCGTTCTTATCTGTCATACGTTGGGAGCAAAAGAATGACGTAGTTGAGAACGAAGTTAAAAACTGTGTAGGGAGCACGGAAGGAGAGAGTTAGATAAGCAGTGTAATGAGTTTTCCACTGACAGATAACTTACAGATATAAAAGGAAATTATGGCTGATAAAGAAACTGAAAAGTGGAGCTATTGTGGTGGTAGCCTATTTCCCCCATTACAGCACACCCAAGAAGTCAAATCAGATTATTACATTCAAGTCAAGAAGGAAACTTTACGTTTGATTTGTTGAAATACGAGATCTTCGGCGATATTAAATTTCAATGTCAGAGGCGTGTCGCTCAGCGGAGCAGTGCATATAACAGAGGAACAGAACTAGTCTATAAGGTAACCACCAACAAAATGCCCAGAGGGGAGGTGAATGCCACAACCAGGACCCGGCAGGGAAACCTTACCACGACCTGGGAGCAGTCGATGGACAATATACTGGACACAATCTACCAGAAACCAGCGATGCCGATACTAACAGCACAGAGAGAAATATGCGAGAGCAATGCCAGTTACACCAATCAGGCAATGGAGCCCCCCTTTACCAATGACGAGCTCAGCGTGGCAGCTAGTCGAGTAAGAAGCAAGAAATGCCCAGGTCTCGACATGATTGAGCCGGAAATCTTAAAGAAAACTGTTGAATACGCACCGTACCTATTGCTCACCTTATACAACAGATGCCTGGAAGCCGGCCACTTTCCAAAGGCATGGAAAACGGCCAACTTAAAACTAATTCCAAAAAAACCCCAAAAAAACCCAGAAAGCCCAGATGCATATCGACCCATCGCACTGCTCTCGGTGGTAAGTAAAGTATTCGAAAGACTACTTCACAGAAGAATAATTGCTCACTACGGAAAAGCTGGACTCCATGCCGCGAATCAGTATGGCTTCAAGCCAGGGACCTCGACAGTGGACGCACTGGGAAACCTACTCAGGACGGTACAAGAATGTAGAAACAAGTACCTGCTTCTCATCTCGGTTGACTTTGCTGAGGCGTTTGACTCACTTTGGTGGCCAAGCGTCCTGGCGAGGTTGAGGGAGGCACGGGTGCCAACAAACCTATTCAAGGTCATGGAAAACTATTTATCACATAGAAGAGTGGAGATCAATGTAGAATACCATAAGGTCACAAGAGAAGTACACAGAGGCTGTCCGCAGGGGTCGGTGCTGGGACCACTCCTGTGGAATATGGTGTTAGATGAGTTCTTAGTGATGGATCTGGGACCCGTCAGGACACAAGCATTCGCTGATGATCTGATATTGACCGTGGGAGCGGATTCCCGGGCCCAGTTGGAAACCCACGCAAACCAAGCACTGCAGCAACTCCAGCAATGGGCCGCAAAACACCAGCTAACAATTTCACCCACAAAGACCTCTTCAATCCTGCTTAAAGGAACCCTGCAATTGCGACGACCACCGCAAATAAAAATTAACAATGTCACCATTAAGTTTGTAAACCAACTTAAGTACCTAGGCGTGGTGCTGGACAACAACCTCTCGTTCCAGCTGCACCTAAAGTACATAAGAAAAAAAATCAGGAGCTATTCTGCACTGGTAGCCAGAGTTACTAGGAAAGATTGGGGACTCAAAAAAAGAGCCCTGACGCTATATTACAGGACAACGTTTCTCCCAGCAATTACTTACGCCTCAGCAATTTGGTTCCCAAAAACTGCACTGGCAGTGAATAGAAGAATTCTGGACATGATCCAAAGGACCATACTCTTAACTACGACGCGTGCGTGTAGTACAGTGAGTACTCCAGCACTACAGGTACTCGCTGGAGCGCTTCCTTTGGACCTGGAGGTCGTTCGCACAGGTCTGCTATACTTGCTATCCAGGGGAGTGGCGGCCACACATCTGGACTACACAACTGACCCAGCGAACAACCTAAAAACGGAAAAAACTAGATTACAGAACCACCTGCTAAAATTATGGCAGAGAAGATGGACGGAGACCACCAAGGGTGAGATAACCAGAAGATATCTACCTGACCTCCAGAAAATCTACCCAAAACAGCCGACCTGGTACTTCCCAGGGTACCATTTGACATCTCTAATAACAGGACACGGACCCTACAATGAGAAGCTGCACGGATTCGGACTCACTGAGGACCCAAACTGTACGTGCGGGGAGACAGAAAGCTGGAATCACATAGTGTACGAGTGCCCACAATATGAAGACCTCAGAGGAGTACTTATAACAAAAATAAGATACCTACCAAAAGGATTGGAATCCCATTTCATAGATACTGAGGATGAATATAGAGCATTATCCCAGTTCGCACAAGACCTCTTCATCAGGAGAAGGACATTAATCACCATCTACAATGACTGACATCAAGTACCACTATTGAGACACCAGCCAGCACAATGTAAAGGCTGCAACTAAAGATGAGGGACACAAGCACAAGGACGGAGCTTGCCCCATGAATAAAGAAACTTGAAACAATAGCTGCCAATAGCCATATGGCGATCTGAAGAGGGCACTCTAGCCTCCTTCACCTTTAAACCTACTTCCCTGGGGGGAGGGGGGACATTTTCGTCCTCCTCTCCTCTCCACCCTATATCTTCTACTCTGGTGGGACATGGGCATGTCCCACTGAAAACTGGGGCTACCTACTCTATTGGCCCCATATTTCTGTCTTTCTCCCCCCAGCCTTCTGCCTCCCCCCCTCTCTATCTATAAGCTAGCGAAAGCCCTACCCAAAAACCTAACATATCTAAATTACCTTACGCCCATAACTTGGCCTAGCAAAACTAAGCGATTCTACCCCTACGTCGACGCGTTTCTGTCTCTTTTTTTTTTTTTTTTTTTTTTTTTTTTAAGGTCCTAGCCGCCGAAATCTCAGGAAATTAAGTGGCAGGACCTGCCAGAGTGAAACAGACTACTGGGTTCCTGGTCTGCCTCCACGGGGCGTAAGTGGGGCAACGTTGGGCCTCAGTAGGGGCCCAGCGGCTAAATGACCAGATGAACAACGGTACAAGGCATCACACATATACAAAGTCCATACACTTTTAAATCTCTGGCTTTTCCAGTCAACTGGTTCACCCACAATGTAAACTACGCGGAGATGGGGGGAACCCCTTGTGCCGTTTGACCCTAAATACACTTACACTTACACTTACACTTACTTTGTAATATTATTCCGTGGGAGTCACGTGAAATTTCGTTTGTAGTAAGGCGTGCATGTGATGGATTGCGGTCCATTAATATCGCTGCAGGCATGTCTAATTTTAGGCAGTGGATAACGGTTTATAGTACTTTTAGTGCGTATTAAGAAATTTTTTCGCTATTTCATTCCATATATTGAGGGGTACTAAATTTGTAACCTTGGTTAAGGCTAGGTTTCATGTGTATTAAGAGCCAAAGTAACTAAGGCCTTGAGGAGTCAGTATATTGTGACTGTACAAACCAAACGAAGTATACTCATGTGTGTATTCTTCGGTTGGTTTGCTGCTTTCTGCACGAAAAACCAGAATTTCTGGGAGAAAAAACCATGCAACCCTCACTCGAGACTGGCTATCTCAGCTATGTAGCGATAAAAGCTCGTAAAAATTCTCCGCGGCCTTGACGGGATTCGAACTCATCCTTTTCCATCCGGTTGGGGGCAGGAGGCTGATTATAACCACTGTGCTGCCCGTGAGGGCTGAGAGATAAAATAGGTAAAAATCGCCGCGTAGCGAAAAATAAATTCTTGAACTTTCTTTAGAGATTTTCTTTTTGTCCATTAGTTCCGATGCAAATAGTGAATTTGGAAATTTGAAGTCCTCTGCAAATGTTCGTAATATAGAACCAAGATCCTTTATGGGTAAGGATCATACAGAGCACCTTCCTTTCCTCTTAATCAGCATTTACCATGCATACTGGGCTTTGTCCGTCTCCTGCGGACAGTCCGTTTTACTTCGCTACAAACTCTAACGCTTATTAACTTTCCAAAAGATGGAAAAGTGCACAACCCACTAGGAAGGTGGCATCAAATAGGCAACATTCCATAATTCACTGACTAGTTATTAAAACCTGGTAACTCTTCATGAAAAGCCAGAGAAACTTTTTAATATAATCGAGAAAACTTTTAGAAACGAAGGCGGATTTTATAATTAATTTCGACAGAATACAATGTTGATTTTAGTACATAAATATTGTGTAAACTTAAAAACTGAAAATTGTCACAAATATAAATGAGATGCATCTAAACGAAAAATATCTTTATATAAAATTTACTTTAATATAGTTGGAAATGATACTACATAGTGGTTCTAATAGTTGAATGGAAAACACCATTACCATCATATCTTCAGACTAATATAAAATGGAGAAATGTCTGTTTGCTGGATGAAAAACCTGAATTCCCAGAGGGAACTCAAACTCGCCCCGTGACAAATTAATCTAGTCAAGCTGTTTCATATAAAGAAAAACATAACAGTTCTCCTGATGAATTAATTTTAACGTAATCTTTGTTCTAATTTCAATAATTTGTTTCTAACACAGTAGTATCGCTTGAAAATGCAGGAAGTTTTAACTGGCAGTATCTTTGCCATTATCGTCACCTTGAAAACGATTTAAGATGAATCCGAACAACCATTTAAAAGACAAAAGTTAGAAAATATTTTTTAAAATCCGTTAGCAGTTAGATAATTTATCGAGGCAGAAAGACAGTTAGAATAATGCTTTTTTGGTCCTCTTTTGAAGAGAATAAATTACTCACAAAGTAGCAACTGACTTCAAATTTTCCATTATATAGCAGTTTTATTTTTCCCTTGAGGCTCAATAAGGACCGGCTATTAAAATAATTAGTTTATCCTTGGAATGCTGACATTACCCAGCTGGACCTTGTAATGGCAACGGAGCTGGTTATGGCACTCCTTAAAATAAAAATAGCGGTATATCTCTCTTCTTAGGGAAGTGCAATTTATCTGAATTGTGAGAGGGTTTTACTGCAAAGGAAATCATGAGTTGCGATTTCAAACAGCACGAAATATATATTTTCTATGAAAATTTTGATTTATCTTATAATTAAGTATAAAATTACTTTTGCACTAACTGTACGACATATCATGTCTGTAAATTGTCTATAGCCAAGTTGCGTTCTTTCGCGGGAGGAAAATCCAAATTGCAGGAAATAAAAATAAAAATATTGGAAGTTTATATCACGGTTATTAGACTTCCATATTATTTTTGCGATCAGGCTGTAACCATCGTACATTTGGATGGAGGGTCAAAATATAAGATAATACTAATAGCCAGGAAAATTTATTTCACCACTTAAAGTTTGTACAGGAAGTAAAGTCAATTATAATATCTTCTTGCTTTATAGGGAATGTCATGGGAGGAATTTTCTTGGATAATATAATCAGGACGGTGGTGTAAGTTTTATTCGGAAAGTACAAATAAAATAAAGCAACTTTGTAGAACTACAACCACCTCGTAAAGCTACTTCACATGAAATGAGTATATATGTGTCATCTTTCATTTTAAACTGAAAGACCTTTACCTAGACATTTGTTACTGAAGAATATGAGATTTAATATCATATTGAATTAGGGAGTTAAGAAAAAAACACTACTAAATTGTTATGGTACAGGAATCACATAATTTATCACCGAAAGAACTATCACGTAAATGCTAGGATCACATTTAGAATTCTAGGTTCTGGAACCGAATTACCTGAACGAAATATTTTCTGATGAGGTGCACCCAATGAGTAATGAAGAAGATTGATATCTTTATAGCTTTTGCAAAAGCCTTCGTGGTTAGCATATTAGTAATGACGGCTGTCCTTCACATTTCATGGAAAGGACCTGAATTCCACCCATTTAGACCGCAGGGATTCCTTAGGGCGTTTTTCATTTATTTATTTTATCAGTTTAGTTATATTTATCCATATTGAAACAAGCAAACAGCAGTAGCGACTAGGAGTTGTTAAAATATTGATATTAGTATCGGTATTAGTATTAAATACATAATGACGCAAGTAAGAGCTTATTCTACATTGCATAAAAAATCCCTATCTCATATTATTCCCATCCTCAAAAAGTGCCCATCCAATGCTTCCTTGAATTTTTCCAAACTCTCCGCTTCAGCGAATCTTGCAAGCAACTTGTTCCAATGTTTCACAACATGCTGCTCGAAGGTAAACTTCATAAAATCAAGTCTACTCGTACTCCCTACGGTTTTATATTTGTACTACCCTCTGGTTCCTCTCTGATAATACCAGTGAGAATATTTTTCTTCCTCATTCATTTTACTAATCCTACTCGAGGCCATGTTCATCTTAATCAAATGCCCTCCAAAAGTGTCTAGTTGGTAAGCTCTGCAAACCACATCTTCTAAGCCATTCCTCATAGGGATAATGGTCTTCACCAATCGACTCGCTCTTCTTTGCGTCTCACAAATTTCGTTATTTTTGTTTAGATAGGGCCTTCAGGAACCCTCTCTTATAGATAGGTATAATGACCACCTCTCTTTACTCGCAAAATTCTGATAAACCATAGAATACCATGTGCTCATGTCGCCGCCTCTTACATTGCATGATTTTCTTGTTATTCTTGTTCTGGTGACCAGAATGTAACGGTACTAATTCTTTAGTTTTACCATTACAGGATATAATCAAATTTAGAGATAAATGGATTTTATACAGGAAACCATATGTCGGAAAATTAGGTGATACCAATTATTATCCTTGAATTTTTGACTTTGTATTGAAGGTTGGAAAGAGACTAACTGCCACTGAGCAGTTAAATGGAGACAAGCGAGCGATCAATATAAGAGTAAATATTTTGTTGCTAAGACTGCAATACTCCATACAATGCAACAACTTCCACAACAGATGAGTTGCACATGACACAAATGCTAATCTATGTTTACGTACAGATGTCCCTAATCGGTAAGATCCGTTTCATCTGTCGCTACCATTTGTTCAATTCTGTTTATCGCTTAATGGGAATTATTCCTCTTTCCAGCTAAGTACTAAATCCGTGAAGTTCGCACTGTACTAAAAGTGGGAAAAGTTTTTCTTTTTAATTCTGTAGTTTTAACCCGGGGGCTCGCCTTAAAAAGTAAAATATGAAATAGTCCCAATATGAATGTTTCCGTAACTTAGATGCAGTTTTTGAGGCCAATTGAATAAAACTCAGACTCCAATCCACGGATGCAAATACACAATATCATTACCATACTGCTGTCCAAAAGTTAAGTTAACTATAAAATTTTACATATCAATTAAAATATAAGTAAATTGGTGGTAAAAGTCAAGGTACAGATGGCATATCGCAAAAGTACGATAAATAATTTATACTTCAATGAAATTTGGTTTAAAAGTACATTACTATTAGTGTTACCATTTCATTATGATGCAACGGTTTGTGAACGTATTAAGTAAAGCATGCCACCTCTGAAATATGCAAATTAGTTCCTGCAACATGAAAATGAGTATCCATCAGAGAGAATTGTAGACTTTAACTACAGAGAATGATTACCCACTACAGTCAGGAAACATTCAGGATCCACTGCAATGCTGTTAATGAGGGCGCCTCCGTAGCCAGGTGGGCAGGAGCAGCAGTGCGTAGCACACGCTTTTTGATTAGACCGGGGTTCGAGCCCGTGACCACCAAATACGGAGGATGCGGAAAGGTCAGGGAATGACCACTGCATATCTCCGGAGCAATATGGCCTTAGTTGCTAATGCCCCTAAAAACCAAATAACAAACAAACAAACAGCTGTTAATGTGTGTTCACAAGTTCTTCTGGTGGTATTGATATATTCTCTTACAGAAAAGTGTTGGTGTAGTCTGTGTTAGTAAAGGAAATGAGGTACTGAGGTAGCTTAACCCACAGGGAGTCAGTATATTCTGTTTATAAATTTTGTGTACTATGATCTGCTAGTATATTTTCTGGATGAGAAACCAGAGTTTCTAGCAGAAATCGTGCAGCTCTCGCTAGAAAACGAGTAAACTTGCGTATGGTGCATAAAAAGCCTATAAAATTGTCTAGAATACATATGGGATTCGAACCTAGGCCATTTTCATAAGGTGCAGAAGAGCAGTAATCGCAGTAACTGAGCTACCGCAAGAAATTCAGGAGAGCAGTTCGTGACACGTGTATGTTTTGGCAGGTGTTTGGAGTACCTTGGTGATGTTTGGAGTACCTGGGTGGTGTTCGGAGTACCTTCCCTGAACATCATCACTCTGAAGAAATTTTCTCCACTACTTGTACTCTATGGAAATTTATGCAGGAAGCCAACCACTATAAGGGAGGGCTGTGGGACATACTGAATCTTAAAGAGGCTGCCATGGTGTGCAAGCATTCTGTTCCTATTCTCCATAGCAGCCATAGTTCCTCTCTAGAAGATGCGGAATTCCATATATGAAATGTCTACCGGAGCTTCGATGAACATTATTCTTGTCCATCAGATCAGTTCTCCGCAGTAGTTTCTTTCTCTAATATTTATTAGTAATAGTACCAGTCTTAAAATTGCAGAACGATGGAATGAAGCAGACTTATTTAGCATCTACCTTAAAAAATAAAAACAATAAAATAGATAAATAAACTTTGTTCTTTATGAATTATTTTGTTTGTTTACAGTTCGCACGGATTCACTTGGCTCATTGAGATTAGTATTCATGCGCAGGTACTATATATTGGATTTCACCTACAGTTTCCAACTCTTACGCAATTTTGTGTGAGTTCTAGGTGTGTTTAGCATTGTGGCTTCTTTTTATGGTGTTTTGATGGCATAGCCATTTAAATTAAGTTGCTTCGCTTATATGACTGATTTACAAAATTTCTCTCATTTTTCATTCTGTCTTCTGTTTACTGCATATATGATTTCTTACAATTTAGACTTCGGTGCACTCAGGTGGTTCTGGTCCTGACATTTTTGTAGTCGCCAAAATTTATATATGTCAGTCAGCCACAATGGGTATTATTATTTTGCATCCGTGTTAGTAATTAAAATTACTTTTGCCATCTCTTTTTCTGCAGCTAGTCTCTTCAGTAACTTTATTTTTTAACCCTTTTCGTTCTAAATTATTCTTGGCTTTTGTCTATTATTTTGGATTCTTAATTTTATCCGAACTTCAGACGAAGTTCTGAGACGCGGATGCACGTCAAGAAGAAAATCACTACGATAGTTTAAATTTTCGCGCTGATATCAAATTCCTGATAACATAATAAATTCAGTCACCTCCATTTACTTGGACGAACTTTTCTTTTTTGCATGTTTTCTGTACGTCAGTATCTTTATTTATCTTAACTGTACATTTTTACATCCTTCTGTGATTACCTTTATTCCATGAAATCTTTTTCGTTTTCGCAGTTTGTCCTTTGAAGCTCCAGGTGCGTGAGGATGTCACATGAGCAACTCTTGGCACTGAGTTAACTCCACTGTTTTCTCTTGTTCCTGGCTGTTGTCAACGTAATGAGTTAGATGTCCTGCAATTTTGCCTTGTCTAGCAGACAATCACTCACGTGTGATAGTCTTTCCCGCTAGAGACGACCCATTTTTGGAAAAGAGAATCGATTTTCTCCGCCTGAGCGAATTACTCTTTACTAGTAGGCTTAAAAGAAGCATTTAATATCGTATGTAATTCTGTCAGCTGAAATCTTCGCTAATTTAGAGGGATATTTAAAAATGTTCGCATTACAGGTAATTTACCGAAGTACTAAAATTATTTCCATATGTTCCAAAGATAGCGCACATATAAAACGATGGTTTTGCCTTTTGTTTTATTAACGACAAAGAGCTCTTTTAAAATTCAATTAGTTGAAATTGGAAAGCGGAAGGACTTGAACTTTCCAAAAGGTGTTGAGTTCTTCCGCAAGATGGAAGAGCTCAACACTTAGGTTCAGTGTCTCAGAGGGTCGTTTATAGTAATTGGCAATTGTGATTAAAAGGTAAAAAGTTAATTAGTTATTTACTGTTTACTTCTACTTCTATTAACCACATGTTTTACATTTTTAGCTCTTAGAAACTGCTTACTTCATTTTTAATCGCACTGTATTTTTGTGGCACCATGCAGAATAGGACACGAATGTGCAATCTTCGAAATCGCATAGCACTACATACAACCTTTATCGGTAAGATCTGCTGATGAATAACGGCCGGTTAGGTAAGGATAGTACAAGCTTTAATCTGGGAAATTGGGTTTTTCATCCTACAAAATAGGCAAACTGGTCTTAGAACACGTACAGATTACATGCACGCGCCCTTAATTTCCTCGCTGCAATTCAAAAAACAACCCACTTCCCCAAAGAAAATTATTTCTGCATACACAGTTTTACGATTAAGTACAAAGTTACTAGAACTGTCATGTTCAGTTGAAAAACAGCCTGATTTATTTGCTTTCAGGTAGATTCGCAGAATTTCCGAAACCGAAAGAAAATTAACTAATCGGACTGACAATAGTCAGTGGATGCGTTTTATTTATATAAAAAAAATTAAAACAACAGAATGATATAATTACAGAAATAAGAACACTATTACAATGATTTCAAAACATAAAATAAAACAGTTCTTTTAGTATACAGTATATAGAAAAATGTGTTAGTTTAGGTTGATGGGCGTTAAGCACCAACGAAGTTTAGGCTATGAGAAGTTAATATATTAAGTCTGTAATAGCGTGATTCTACCTATTTGCCAAAAAAAAAAAAAAAAAAAAATCGCGTTTCCAGGAAATAAATCCATGCTGCCCTCGTCCTAAAGGACGAGTAAGTTGGCCATGGTATGAGAGAGAGAGAAAAGAGAGATCAAAGTTCCTTCCAACAAGAAGGGATTCGAACCAAGGTCTTTTCCGGACTTGGTGCGGCGACCATTGTGATAGTTACACTAACTACGAGGGTATTTGCTATTTTAGTATATACTAATTTTTCTGGAGGCACGCTCTCACAGATCGACACTTCAATGAATGCAGTGGACATTCTCAAGGAACCTTAAAATATTCGCAAATTTAAAAAAAAATAAATAAATCTAAAAACAAAACACTATGATATACACTAAGTGGACAGAAATTAGTAATGGCCGCATGGTGCAAGAAAGGCTTATGCTGCACCGGCCAAAAAAAAAAAAAAAACCGAATAAAACAATGATAAAATAAATAAATAATAATAATTAGTAAAATAAAAGAAAATTAAACCTATCATCCTATGCGCTTCCCTGACCCCAAGGTACTGTCCAGATGACCTTTGAATTTCCCCAAACTGTCAGCCTCTACCACCCATGTAGGCAACTTATTCCAGTAATTTATAACTCGTTGGCTAAAATAAAACTTCCTGCAGTCCAATCTAAACATTTCCCCCGTAACTTGAATTTATGTCCCCTAGTTCTAGCATCATGTATAACCTTGAAAATTCCGTCCTCATTCATTTTACTGATGCCTCTCACAGCCTTAAACACCTCAATCAAATCTCCTCTAAGGTGTCTAGTTTCCAAACTCTGCAATCCACATATTCGAAGTCTTTCTTCATATGGACACACTTTGGCCGATCTCACCAGGCGAGTTACTCGTCTTTGTACCCTTGCAAGAAGCTCGATGTCTTTCTTTAGGTGCGGTTTCCATACTTGAACACAGTCATGGGATACCTACCTAGTAATGGATCGGCCCACCGGATAAGGGCAGTCAAACGGCGAGGCATTGAGTCCACTAGTTCATAAAAGCGTTCTACAGATATTTCCATTCATGATTGCTGCACCGCTGTCCATAATTCCGTTGCATTCCTGGGTGGAGAATCCAAAGCTCGAACGGACCTTTATACAACATCCAAAAAATGCTAAGGCGTCTCCGTAGCCAGGTGGGAAGAAGCAGCAGTGCGTAGCACACGCTTCTTGATTAGACTGGGGTTCGAGCCCGTCACCACCAAATACGGAGGATGCGGAAAGGCCAGGAAATGACCACCGCATATCCCGGAGCAATATGGCCTTAGTTGCTAATGCTCCTAAAAACCAAACAACAACAACCAAAAAATGCTCCACAGTGTTCAAGTCCGGTGAACGGGGAGGTCATTCCATGGTGGTAAAATCTACGGAATGCTCTTCAAACCATGTTCTAGTCACCACGGCTCTGTGAGAAGATGCATTGTCCTGCTGTGCTGGAAGAGCCCACTGCCCTGTGGGTGCACGATGACCATGAAGGGATGAGGATGGACACGTAATCTGGGCCGTGTGCCAGTTGAACACGCCCCGGACCATTACCGACAGTCCCGTGCCTGAACAGTTCCTTGGTAACATGACGGGCGTATAGCATCGTGCGGTTTCCGCCAGATACGCACCCTCCCTTCCGCTCAAAATAACTGGAAATAGGACTCATCGGACCAGGAGACCAGTCTCCAATCATCCAAGGTCCAGTACCGATGTTCTTTCGCCCAGTTGAGGCATAGAGTCCTGTGTCATGGTGTTAGCAATGGGACTCTGGTGTGTCGGCGGCTCCCTTTACCTGTTACGGCTAATGATCGCTTGATGGTCTTGGTGGAAACGTTTCTGTTCTTGTTTATACTCCGGCACGACTACCAGGTCAGTAAAGTTTACAATAAATCATCAATACAAACGTTAATTGTATTTAGCAGTCACGGGCTTGAACCCCGGTCCATTCAAATAGCGCGTGCTACTGCACTCATGCTCCCGACTACTTGCCTAGGCACCTACCTCGTTAAAGTCAGCGGTGATTTGTGCCACTATTGCTTTCCGGTTGGCTGAAAGAATGCGAGACAGACGTCGACGGCCACGTTCATCCAACACCGCCCACAGCGCTGTCCACGACGAGATGTTATTCCGGAAATGGCGTATATCCGATACTCTTGATACTGTCGAACAGTGATAGTGCAATTTCTGTACTACCTCCGCGATAGTGACCCATGCGTCGCGCACCCACAATCATACCCCCTTTCAAAGTCGGTTAACTCACGACGTTTATCCATACTGACATCGAATTACCGTCTACGTGAATGCAGTGAAGCAATGTACCTATATACCTCAAGCGGTGGGTTCGTCCACTAGCGAGAGGGGAAGAAGCAGCAGTGCGTAGCACACGCTTCTTGTGTGACAGCGTCTCGTTGCCCAGGAACCAGGTATCCCATGAATTCTGTCCTTTCAGTGTATATCGGAAAAAAGCGACTGTCAGACAAATGGATGACGTGTTCAATTTTATTGAACAGGTCAAGAACTCTAAAAGACGACGTTCATATAAACCGAGCGGCCTATTTATTAGGTACGCCTATCTAATTAACTAGTAGGTTCCCCCACCTCAGAGCAGCCTGCATTATTTGTTGCATGGACTCAATGAATTGCCCAAAAGCATGCCACAGGGCTGCTGGTCCACGTTCACTCAATTGATTCCCGCAATTATTGCAAATTGGATGGTTGCAAATCTCTACTCCAAAGAGCTCGTTCCACCTCATATCACAGATGAGCAATTGAATTGAGATCTGTGACTGGAGAGACCACAACAGTAGTCTGAATTCACTCTCATGTTCCTGAAACCAGTTCTGTACAATTCTAGCCTTGTGATGGGGCGCATTATCCTGTTTGGAAGAACCCATTCGTAGATGGATACACTGTAGCCATGAAGGAGTGCTCCTGGTCGAAAACAGTTTCCAGATAACCTGTTATACAAACGTTGCTACACTGGTATCAAGGTTCCCAATGTATGACAACAAAACACTCCGCATGCCATTACACTGTCATTACCAATCGTTACTGCTAGCACCTGGCGGGATGGATTCATCTAAAAGTCAGCATGTGTCAATCAATGGAGTCATGCTGCTCTTACCATACTCAGGTCCTCCCCTCAGCATGAAACAGCAAGTACCAGGATTTGTCAGAGCAGCAAAGTTTTTCAATCCTTCACTCTCCAGTATTGGTGTTGAATCCAATGTCACTGTATTTTCTTGTTTTTTGTTGACAAGAGTGAAACCCGGTTTGGTCGTCAGCTGCCACACCACATCCGTGGTGTCATAGCCGAGGTTTCTGTCCATCTGCTTTATACTGTATGGCAAAAACGCGTGCTGTTATTGAAGGAGCACTCCATTTCATGCAAAAGACAGGTGTACCTAATAAACTGGCCACTCAATATATGCAATTTTATTTTATTTTTAACGCGAATGAAATAGAGGAACAACTTTTGCTAGTTTCAGACGTGTCGTCTGCTTTATTCTCTAATCTAAATCGATTTGTCGATAATAAGTGATTAAATTGTTTTATCAGGCTAAAAACGTTGAAATATTTGGAAGGCATAGTCTTGCTTTCTACCTAAGTGTAATGACTGTCAAACAGCCATTTAAAGTTGTGTTGCTACGATGTTTATAGAGCTACCTTTCCTGGCAACGCACGACAGACACACTCACGCAAAGTGCATTAACCTACTTAGATGCTAACTTTTCTATTAACCAGCATATCCGTGAAGTCATTTAGAGGAAGTACGGTAGAAAACAGAGTCGAGCTATGAATCGAAACTTAACTCTTCTAACTGTTAATGTTTATTGTAAAAAAGAGCGATTGAAATACCACACTGTATAAAAGAACAATTTAAACTTCACCAATAGTATGTGAATATTTGTATATGGAGAGAAAGCGAGTTATGCTCTTCCATCATAATTACGCCCAAATTCATGTAGCTGCTAATCGCAACTGGGAGAATTCTTTCATTAACGATGGTCAAAAAAATATATATTTACTATATGTTTTCTTTAAATGTCACCTGTTTTGTTAATCAAAGCGCTCGAAGGCTTCCAACACCAGCAAACTCCAGAAAACATACGAGCAAAAGACCAGGAAGTATTCAGTCCTAAGATAGGAGGTCAAAGATATGTGGCATATAGAACAAGTAATGATCATCCCGATCATCGTGTCAACCACTGGCATGGTGTCAAAGGACGTCCATAAGAACCTAGCAGCAATAGGCCTCCCAGAGAACATTTACATGGAACTCCAGAAAGCGATGATCCCGAACACCTGTCGGATAGTGAGTTTCTTGACCAACAGTCAGGGCCGGCTCGAGGTATATTTGTGACCCGGGAGGGGAGGCCCCTTCCAGATAGAAAAAAAATTTAAGGTGTTTTTATTGGGTTAATATTTTTATTTTTCCTAGAGAAAAAAAGTTAAAAAAAAACAAATGTAAACACAAATAAGCCAACCAAAATATTTGTTTTGTCATAGTAAATATTAAAAATAATTTTACAAAAGAGTCAATTTTTATAAGGACATTAATCAAAACACCAGCAGCGGGTTGCAGTTACGCTTGCCTTTAATTTATATAATAACAATAGTTTGTATAATTAAATTTCAGCCGCTCATGTGAAAGAAATAGGATGCACATAGGATTGTAGCCAATAACCTATATTCATACCAAATTTCAAATCGGTATCCCATCTGGAAGTGGAAGGATTTGGAGACAGACCGACACTTGACAATACTTAATAGAAGATTCGTACAGAATAAATATAGATTTTACATTACAAGTTACATCAAAGCTATTTAAAAATAGAAAACAAAAATTTAAGAAGAATTTTTTGTTATTTTAACACCAAATGTCATATTTTTATCGAGTGCCAAACGAAATTCCTTTAATGCATTCCTTTCCTCGATTTTATATCAGAAAATTTATTAATGGCATTGATAAAATCCAAATTTGCAGCCACATCATTTTCAATTGATAGTACTTTATTGTTAATGAATTTAATCTTGCCTGCGACATTGATGATCGCAAATATGCTTTAATTTGCTAAAACTCCTTTCCCCACTTGCTGCAGTTAGTGGAATTATCAGCATAACTCTCAATGCTACCCATAAATTTGGCAACTTCTTTATCTTCGCCTTCTTTCCACGTTTATATGGGGTCGGCATTTCCGTCCTCAATTCTTTTTCTCCATTCCTCTCTATCCTGTGCTTCCTCTCTCCTACATCCTCTCTTTTAAATCCTCTGCCACCTTGTTTTTCCATCTCAGATTAGGTCTCCCGCTCTTCCTCTTTCCTATCACCTCCAACTTTTCACACCTCTTCCACACATACTCCTCAATTCTTCGTTCCACATGTCCAAGCCCCCTCAACCTAGATTCCTGCATTTTTTTTTACTCAGAGGCCCCACCTTAACTGTACCTCTGATGTAGTCATTTCTTATCCTGTCCTTCCTCGTCACACCACACATCCATCTTAGCATTCTCATCTCCGCCACTTCCATCTTCTTCTCCTGGGCCTTTGTAATTGCCCATGTCTCAGCACTGTACATCAATGCGGGTCTAACCACAGTTTTATACGCTCTTCCCTTCATTCTACAATTTACTTTCTTATCACACAGCATCCCACTCAGCTTTCTCCAGTTCAACCATCCACAATGCAGTCTATGCTGTATTTCTGCACTCAATCCTCCATCCCTCTCAACGTTCGATCCCAGAAACTTAAATTTCGAAACTGATGGTAGTTTTCCTCCTGCAGGTTTATAGAACTCTCATCTTCTCCATTCAATACCATATATTCTGAATTTTGTTGGACTTATCCTCATGCCTCTCTCTTCCAACGCATTCCTCCAATTTCTTCTCTACCTTTCCTTGGGATGGTTCGAAGAGTAGGATATCATCCGCGAACAGCATACTCCATACTCTCACCAACACATCCATTACCAGATCAAACAGATATGGGCTAAGAGCTGATCCCTGGTGCAGTACAACTTCTACAGAGAACCCCTCAGTCATACCTACACTACTCTTAACCTGAGTCACCGCTCTCCCTCGTACATTTCCTTCACAAGCCTTACGTATTTTTCTGATGCACCCTTCACCCTCATGCATCTCCATACCGCTTGTCTGGGCACTCTATCATATGCTTTTTTCAGGTCTATGAACACCATGTGCAACTCTACTTGCATCTCCCTGTATCTTTCCATCACCTGCATTAAAGCAAAGACCGCATCTGTTGTTCCTCTTCCCGGCATGAAACCAAACTGTTCCTCTCCTATTTCCGTTTCCTGCCTTATCCTTCCTTCCGCAATTCTTTCCCAGATCTTCATCGAATGAGACATTAACTTTATTCCCCCGTAGTTCCCACATTCCTGCACACCACCCTTTCCTTTATAGATTGGCACAAATATACTTTCTCTCCACTCATCGGGTATCCTCTCCTGCTGCCACAGTTTTTCCATAAAGTCCCATAGGATATCGATCCCTTCTTCTCCCAGACTTCTCCATACCTCTACTGGTATCTGATCAACACCTACTGCTTTCCCCCTTTTCATTTTTCTGAGTGCGCTTTCCACTTCTTTCCTGCTTATGCCTTCCACTACTCTTTCATTCGTCTCTCCATCCTCGCATAATGCTCTTGAGTTTTCCTCATTTAATAACTTCCTAAAATAGTATTTCCACCTTCCCTTAACCTTCTCCTGGTCCTGTATAACCACTCCACTCTCATATTTTATCTGTTTTATTGATGAGAAGTCCTTTGATGCCTTGTCTCTCGCTTTGGCTATTCTCATCAAGTGGCTATCTCCATCTTTCCTTTCCAGTTCCCCGTAGGCCTCGTCCACTGCCCTCGCCTATCATTATTGTTAGGCAACGTATCTTGTAATTTATTGTTATTTATAAATTTCAAAATACTTAAGTCTTTATCAGGTGTCAATATTGATTCTTAGCGGTGAAAGAACATGACGGTTTCACTGCAGACTCCTAAACACAAACCAAAAAAGGGTGCTTCCTTCTTGCTGAAAACCAACACACTTATAGTCAGAAGTGTCTTGAACGAATGCACAGAAGGAAGTGATTGATATTTCAGCAAAAATGTAAACGGAAATACAGGAAGGGACCAAATGGGAGCAATAAACTCTAGTCCGCAGTAAGGGTACTTGAAAAATAAAATCCTCGTGGCTACAAATAGGTTGAGTTACAAACGGAAGGGTGGACATATGTTTTTCTCAAGACATATATAAAACGCCCCTTTCAAGGGAGCTGCCATTGTTTCGCAAACTCAGTCCATCTCTGAGGGGTGTAAGAGAAAATTTTCGGTTAGTCTGGTATTCCCGGGTTCTCTATCCATTTTCGCTAAAATCTTTGAAAGGCGGCGGGCCTTTGCATCGGGCGCATGCCACGTGGCTGAGGCATTTCGACTGTTTACTGCACTATAGAGAAAGAAAGGGCCTCCACATTTCCCCCCAAATCTTTCGTTTTCCCCCTTCCACGAGGCATATGCGCCCTCTCAAACCTTTGACAACCCCAATGTCATGCGCCCTCAAAGCGTCAGGGCCCCGGGAGATCGCCCGGTACAACCGTAGCTCGGGCAGGCCCTGCCAACAGTAATAATAACAATAATGATAGAAATCGGCACAACCAACCATCCCATGCACTTTGTACCAATACCGGTCTGGGAGCGGAAAGATCCCATAAAAAAGGAAATTTTTGTTTTATAATAACTAGGGGACTTCGCCCCCTGTTCGCTGCGCTCGCTTCTTTTCATAAAATAAAATAAAATACCTACATAAGCTTTCGACTCTGTGTGTCTCTTCCTCAGCTATGAATACATAAATGCGTTACTATATCTATATAATATTGGTGTAGATACACCATAGTCAACTTTTAAAAGAAAAACTTACGATCGTAGTGTGAAAGGCATTTCATTTGTATCGAATCTCATATTGTGCTCATCCTTCACAACGAGTGGAGACCTCGAATAAGTAACGCTTCACTAATAGAGCGACTATTGTGACTTAATCTCGGTCGGCACCACCACCACCCAGACGGCACTGTTTCAAAGCTAGTTGGCTTTTCATCGATGGTGCCTTTCACACTACGATCGTAGTTTTTCTTTAAGAGTTGTCTCTGGTGTATCTACACCGATATTATATAGATAGAGAATCTTAAAATATTATGCCTTCTTGTATTTAGTTTATTTAAATAAATACGGTACATATGGAAATCAAGAATGGTACCACGTGGTCAGGTTAGATAAACATAATGCGTGACCACGCTTAATTAAACAGAAGCTTGTTTTACCACCGTAAAACAAGCTTCTGTTAAGAATTTTTGTATTTGCTGCGTATTACTACGTAACCCGCATCTCTCTTCTCCCATTGGCTGAATAAATATCATTAGGAGGAAAATTATTTTAATGTATATAAAGATAACTAGAAATCAACTTGCTGTGAATGCTATTTGGTTGATTGTTGTAGGGTTTTAAGCGCATTAGCAACTTCGGACATTTTGCGCCGTATTGCATGTGTGCTGTGGTCGATTTGCTGATTTCTGAACGAAAAACACCAGTTCTCTGGAGAAAATTCAAGCTTCTCTCACTTGAGACTGACTAACTCAGTCACGTTGTGAAAAAGGCCCCATAAAAATTCCTCCCGTCATTTACGGGATTTGAACTAGTGTCTTTTCCACTCGGTGTGGACTATGAAGGCAATTTGCTTTGGTGTCAAAAGTAAACGAATATAACAAAACTTATTTACATTTTTCTTAGAAATAAGACGCACTAGAAAAATCTCAATGACATTTTTCGTAACTAGATCCGAAACGCAAGATCATAAGTTGAAGAAACAAAATCATATGTTGAAGAAACAAAACCTTGAGTGACAGACTAATTTCAAACATTGGAAAATGCGAACATTTGCTGATGTTTGCGCCAGATCTGTTGTCTGCATGGCTCAGATTTCACTGGCATAAACCCACTATATCGTAAGGCTTCAAAGAAATCCTCTAATATCATTTACTATCTTGACCTTGAAATAAAACATCAATAAATCAGCATTGGCAGAAACTCGTAATGGGCTTAAGAAGTAGACAGTGTGGTGCTGACACAGGAGCTATTATTTTCTCTTCCTTGCTGGGAACCCTGTCGTTTGATGACGCTAAAAGTAAGAGCGATTTGCTAAAAATAAACTTCTGCATTAGTTTTCGTGCCATCACAGCAGTCCCTATGCACCAAGTAGTTCGAATTGAACCTTTGCTCTTTCTAGAAAATGTTTGTTATTCGATTTTTTATGGTTTCTACTTTCATATGGCTTCTTAGTAGCTCTGCATAGACTGAAATATCAGACGCGCGACAAGTTACCATGGCGCAGTTCAGTTCTGCGACATATAACAACAAACATGTCTGTCTGTCTGGAGAGTCGGGAAAAAAACATTGATTTAATTGAACTGCATGGGTATAATGCATTTGAGTTTTTTTCAGTAATATTGTAGTTCTCCGAAACCACATAATTCTATAAGCATTAGACAGAACACAATGAACTCACATAACTGGTATTGCTTTCCAGAAGCCTGCATGTTAAAAAATAAAGCATTTTTCCAACATTTAAGAGACTGACCTTTTAATTATTATTTTTTTTTTCAGATTAATGAGTTTCCAAATTTTCTCAAAAGTCCAGAGAGGGAGAACACGCAACATATCAGGGTGTACCACAAAGGATGCATTCGCAGGGGTGATCGAAGACGTCATCGTCCATTTTCACCCCTGGACGAAGTCTCTTCTCTAAGCAGCGAGAGGTCAGAGTCCAGAGCTACCTCATTCCCGGAGTCCTGTGCGTCCACTACTTTCTCGGAAGCTGTGTCCATATGTTCCGATCCTGGGATAGCAGAAAGTGCCGAACCAGAGACGAAACAGCGAAACTGGAGGAAGTTTCTGCCTTCTCTACCTTGGCCAAGGAATAAACATGTGCGTTGTCCATTAACGGGTCTTCAACCAGTAACGGAGGAGGGTAGGATGAGGAGATCGATATCTGCAGAAGATGGTTCTTTAGCAAATGGTTTTGTCCACACGCCAGCAAGCAGTCCGCTACCGGAAGACTGTGAATATAGGGAAGTCAAGTCAACCAAGAAAGAGTATTTATGTAAATTATGGCCCTTCAATAGGCACAAAGTTGTGAAAATAGGTAGGGTTTTAACTCCTGATCCGATCATCTCTAGATCGCCTTCTGTAGAGCCCGTATCTCCTTCTCAAGAACGATCTAGTCCTGTATCTTTTCTAACGGTAGACAATACGATGGCGTGGTTGTCTTTTCCCAGGTAAGATTATCAAAATTAAGTCAGATGTGATTAATTATTCTTTAATTATTAAGACTGGTGTGAGTTTAATCTATTTGCTCATGGAAATAATTGACGGCAAAGCATATAACTTGTGTGCGTAATTATAATGTATAAATATATATATATATATATACTCTCAAAATGCACGTACAGTATTTGGGCAACTTTGCTTGGCAAGTTAATGGTATAGAAAAATGGTATACTCTCTACCCTAGCAAAAGTATTGGGACATGATTCCCAGTGTAGTGAACAGTGTGTTAGTTGTCTGACGGCACCAGGGGTTTCCCCGAACCCGCGTTGCTTTTATTGTAGGTGTACCAGTTCACTGGGAAGGCCAGAGATTTAAAAGTGTATGGATTTTGTAAGTGTAGTGTTGTGTATCGTTGTTCTTCTGGCCATTTAGCCGCTAGACCCCTACTGGGGCCCAACGTTGTCCATACTATGCCTCGTGGTGCCTCCACGAGGTATACCACGAGGCAGACCAGGTACCAAGAAATTAAGTTTTCACTCTGGCAGGTCCTGCCACCTAATTTCCTGAGGTTTCAGTGGCAAGGACCTAAAAAATAAAATAAAATAAAATAAATAATAATACTAATTTAATAGTATTGGGAAGTAGTCGCTGAAAGATTAGGCCGAGATGGGTTTTCGTATGCAGTTGGAATTTTGACAATTTTTTAAAATTTTGACATTGTGTGGGGCGTTTGCTGGTGTTTAGGCAGAGTAGGGGAAGACTGAAGACAGGGAGAAAAGTCAGAAATATGGAGTCAATAGGGAAGGCAACCCCAGGTCAAAGTTTTAAATTTAGACTGTGTGGGGTTACGGTGTGAAAGTGAACAGAATAGAGGAGAGACTGAAGAGTGTGAATGATATGAATGCCAAGCAGGAGTAAGTTTAAAAGTGTGCAAAAAATCAAAAACAATCAAAATAAGTTGCCATAAGGCGCTCATGATGTTTCAGACAAGATTAATTGTCGAATGCCACATTAGTAATTTGTCTATGTTTGTGACACCAACATGGTTCTACCCTACAAAGTTAACCGCGGTTTTTTGGTCCACCCGACTGTTTGCATAGTCAGGTAGACCAAAGAAGCTCGCAGATGAGTATCGCCAATTTTTGAAGAAAGTACCATATGTCTCAGGAGTATCCATAAGTGCCTACGGTCCATAAAAAGCGGAACGACATGGCATATCACAGCAGTGAAAGCCAGACGTCATCTGCAGTGGTGCTTAGCCCACTGATATGGGATCACTGAAGAGTGGAAACAGGCTCTATGGAACAATAACACGTTCCACAGAGCCTGTTTACACAGTTCTCAGGGCAGTTTGCCACAATTACTGTGATCATAGTGAAATTTAGACCCGGTATGAAGCTACTTCTGGTGGTTCGAACTCTTGCCATTGGTTGTACTCCAAAAACCACCAATACTGAGTCGTACATTGACATCCTAGATGTCAGTGTACAACTTAGTGGCGTCCACACTCTGGAAGTTTACGGAAATGGGAACTCCATGTTCCAACACTATAATATTCCACTCCGTAACCTGGTTTGAGAACAACTAAGTCCAACTATTCGCCTGCCAGCCCAGAACCCACAACTGAATCGGAGAAAACACCTTTAGAATAAACTAAAACACCGGATCGGAGCAGGATCAATACAGTCCTCTCCTACAGCTGAAGAGGCAACTGCCCTGAATGAGAAAACGACACAAATGTTTATTCTGCGCGTATGCAATGTTAATGAACAATGCCAATATTTCTGGGCCAGTAGGCCAAAAGAGTAATACTGTACATGAAACCTGGTTTGAGAACCAGGTTTCACACAGATGCGTATGGGTATATCATGTGTGTAAATTATTGGTATTCGGAAATCGGTTTTTCTGGTTTTTGAAATGAAAAATCCGACAAGGTGGATGGTCATGGTGAGCGAAGGGTGCAGCATGTTGTACAGGCTCAACGACAGATCATTGTGGCCTGCCACAGTATTGCGATGTCAATTACGAGTTACATCGCAGTACAGTATGGGGAATGGAAGAACCAGGTATGTCTGAGTGTGCATCGCATCGTCATTTGGGTGACCCAAATGACGATGCGATGCACACTCAGACATACGCGGTTCCGCAGCAGACGACCCAAGAGACACCCTCTCCTCACCGTTGATCATCGTCGACGGCGAATGCTATGGTGACAACACGCTGGTTGGATACTAAGGACTGGAAACGAGTGTGCTGGTCGGATAGACCGAATACTTGGTGCAACATGCCGACGTGTATGGCGCAAACAACATGAGTCCATGTACCCATCGTGTATGGTGCCCACTATCTAGACAGGTGGCGGCGGTTACTTAATATGGGGAATGTTTTTCTGGAAAGAACTAGGACCCCGTGTGTGCTTAAGGACCAATGTTTCACTGGTGAGATCTACCGACAATTCTTAGGAGAACATGTGCACCATGCCATGTTGCATTTTTCCCGTACAAAAAAGGGACCTTTCAAGACTATGAGTCGTGTCATCGGGCCCGCAGTGTGCTGCTATTGCTGTTATTGGATTTTAGGGGCATCGGCAACTAAGGCCATATTGTTCTGTGTACATTGCAAATTGCGTGTGTTCTAATATCGACTTGCTGTTTTGCTGGACGAAAAACCTGAGTTTCCGGGAGAAAAAAAACCACGCTACCCTCGCGTGAGACTGACTAACTCAGCCACGTTGTGAAAAAGACCCATTAAAATTCCTCAGGTGTTTTCCACTGGGTGTGGGGAGGACGGTGAGCCTACCAACTGTGCTATGCTATCCACGAGGGCGGCCAGAGTGTATCAGTGGTTCAAGAAACACACTCAAGATATCATTCAACTTGACTGACCTCCAAATTCGTCTGACCTCAATCCAATTTGACACTTGTTGGGTGTTATTGAACGGAAGTGAGGCGTATGGACGACACACGACGGTCACCTATTCCGACATTGCGGAAAACCTCGCAGGCAGCATGGTTGCAGAGTCCTAGGGACGTTTGCAGACATCTATTGGAGTCAATACCTAGGCGAATAGTGGCTGTTATTCGTGGAAACTGTGGCACAAAACAGCATTAAGTAGGTGGTCACAATTCAGTATTCACTGAGCGTAAATATACTACATGCAGTAAGCTTGTTTAATGTAAACTTACACGTAACTTTACATCTAAGTTTAAGTTAATGTTGAAGTCTAATAAAAGTTAAAGTTTGTGATGTAAACTTACATTTGAATGTAAGTTTATACCACACTCTTTTGTGCAAACGTTTACATTGTCACTTGTAAACTTACATGCAAATGTAAGTTTACGGGTGACCCAGAAAATGCAATTGTTCTGGAATGTTATGATAAGTATTTTACAAAACGTTCGATTTGTTATTACATAGAATATACAGTTTATGGAAAAATTCTATATAATAATGAATTGAATATTTTTTCATAAATTAAACAAATAAAACGAATAAAACAGCAGGTATTCGAAACGCCCGCTGTTCCTTTTTTTTTAATTATCTTCTTTAGTACAGATAGTTAAACGTGGCTGATGACACGGGCCGTGACGTATGGTTATTATAAATGATTTAAAATTTGAAAAATCATGTCTGAATTCGCTAAACATGTAGATGACATTAGATTTTGAAAGTATTACACAGATAACTGTGCAAAATAATTCATAATTCAGTGATAGTCAACAAAGGTAATGATATAATTCTGTTGTGCACTTACTATAAGATCATTTAGAACATCCTAGCTCACCGATGCTCTAACCACTTTGATTAGAGCGTTTAGAATGCATTAAAGGGATGATTCACAGAAACCAGAGATAGATGACCATGAGAACGTCAGAATGTGACCTCGAGACTACTTCGACCTACTTACCACTCTACGATGACACGCGTGCATCTGCTTTTCCACACAAGTGGGGAAATTAGGACGAACTATTACCCGTATCCGCGAAACCTGTCCCAGTAGCTAACACTAGATATATGGAATTGTGTCATTTCCATATATCTAGATATACGGAATTGTGTCAGATGTCAGGAGAAATGAAATGAATGTGAAGTATAGCCAATAACTTGGTTTGCCTATAAAGACAAGTTCCCTTGTTCCTGTTCATTGAGAAATTATTTTCTGCCGTTTTCCATTCACCAAATCGGTTTTTTCTACTTACTCTTAGGCGACCCTGTATCACGCCAGACGTGTACCTGAAGGCTAGGCCAGAGACTGCCCCACCGTTGGACAAATCCCTCCTCAGTGACGATGACGTCATTGCCGGTTTACTGCAGCTTTCGCCTCCGCAACAAGACGTGAACAGTCTACACCCCAGATCACACACTGTCCTGGGTAATTATGGAGATCGAAAATTCCTGAAGAGGGTTGACTATTTCAGGAGCATCTCAGATGGACTGGACAGGTGACTACTACTATCTTCATTTCCGCATTCTCTTTTTCTCAAGTAAATCAAAATTTCTTAATTACAATACTTTACTTAACGTAAATCTTCAATATTTTATCAGATTCATTTTTAATTCGTCTTAAATAGTTGGCTACATATAAACGTGATGCTCTAGCACTAACTTAGACGTTAGTTAACTTTACGTAACCTGAGGCAATTACCCTAAACGAATTATGTAATCTTAATTCGTCTTAAATTAATTAAATGTTTTTATTTTTCTACAATTAACAGAAGTGAAAAGTAGATAACCAATTAATTACGAACTAATTAACTAATAATAATAAAAGTAATTTTGTTTCACTTCACTGCAGATACTCAGGCGCCTCTGTAGCCAGGTGGGAAGGAGCACCAGTGCGTAGCACATGCTCCTTGATTAGACCGGGGTTCGAGCCCGTCACCACCAAATACGGAGGATGCGGAAAGGTCAGAGAATGACCACCGCATATCCCGGAGCAATATGGCCTTAGTTGCTAATGCTCCTAAAAACCAAATAACAAACAAACAATATTCACTCTACATTTTGTATTACTTTGTAATCACAGTGCGTGAAATGCAACATATATTCCAGGCTCTGTGAGTTAATAAATTAAATAAAAAGCAACAAGAACCTCAGTTTGTAGTATGCTGCCAATACTTTCGTAATTAGCATTAGTAAAGGCATACGATGCAAGAAAGCAAACTTATACAGCATCAGCCAAAAAAAAAAAAAAAAAAAAAACCCTCTCATTTCACCCCTCCATTCGTTCCAAATGCCTGTCCAGCTCAGCCTTAAATTTATTTAGGATATCAACTAATACAAGAAAAGTCTGTTCCACCAATCAACTACCCGCTGGCTAAAGGCAAATTTCCGCACATCTATTCTACAACTGTCTTTCCTCAGTTTGAATCTGTACCCCCTCAGGTTCTTAATTTGAGCGAGAGAAAGAATCCCATCAGCATTGAGCTTGCTCAGCCCATTCAAGGCCTTATACACCTCAATCAGGGCCGACCGGGCTAGCCGGGTGGGTAAAATGCCTGCCTGGCAACCCAAAGGTCGCGGGTTCGATTCCCGCCTCGGGCTTGGATCAAAGTACTGCAAAAACCTTGGGAGGTGCATTATGGCCACAGAAGCCTATGCGCCAACAACTACCAAAAAAAAAACCTCAACCAGATCACCTCGCAGGTGCCTACTCTCCAGTCGCTGCAATTTGCAGAACTTAAGCCTTTCTTGGTAAGAGCACCCCTTCGTTCCGCTCACCAATCTTGTTGCACGTCTTTGTATTCGTACCTTCCTACTTTGCCTTTCTTTGTTTGTAATTTTTTAATAAAAAAACGCATATTTTACGTTTCTGCAGTGATTAATATAAAAGCAAATAATTAATGATTTGTGTATTTAGTAAACTGATAACAAAAACGAGTTTCCCCAATAGCAACGACCAGTGTGTGTGCGCGCGCACCAAGAACATTTCGTTTTTCCGCATCCGTAATATATCCCATTCATTCCTGCAATCAGCGCGCGGCATCAAACATAGTATCCAGTGCTTCATCTATGACATATATCGATAATTTATGTGGTACGTATGGAATAATAAAATACTGGAATTCTATTTGATTTTAATTAAAATTTGGAATGGATTGACATATCTTTACGAAAGATCCAAATATAAAATTTCGCCAAAAACCGTCTACTGAATATGAGGGATGCCTGATGATCAGGCATCTCTCATATTGTGGACTTATACTGTACTTCATAACTGGGCTGTCACCATTGCAGCACCCACTGATGAGAAGTCAATCAGCTTCGAAACGGTGCAGTCCGGGTGGTGGTATACACCGAAAATAAGTAACATTAGTCTTCTCCACTGATGAAGCAGGCGCCTCCGTAACCTTGTGGGAAGGAGCAGCAGTGCGTAGCACACGCTTCTTGACTAGACCGGGGTTCGAGCCCGTCACCATCAAATACGGAGGATGAGAAAAGGTCAGGGAATGACCACCGCATATCCCGGAGCAATATGGCCTTAGTTGGTAATTCTCCTAAAAACCAAATAACAAACAAACAAACAACTGGTGAAGCGTAGTACTTATTCAAAGTGCAATACCTCGGCTACTCGTTGTGAAGGTATTCACAATATGAGATACAATTAAAACGATGCCAATTATCGACTTGTAGTATGCAGAAGGGCTACTATGAAATTTGTTCACTGGAGGTACAGCTCTTACGTACTGACAGACGGAGAGAGAAACGGACACGGTGAAGATAATAGGCTCTTAAGCATACATGCTAATGTACTGTGGGGGTTTTGGTATTTATTGTGGGGCTTGTGGGTATTACTGTTTTTCTTGGTTGCTCTAATCTTCTTTATATTATAATTATTGTAATTTATCCCCTTTTTTATATGTATATCCCCGTAGTCCAATCCTCCCACTTAGCATCTGACTTGTTTGTTCTCAGAAGATTACCAGACCCAAAGGGGACTCCAATTATTTTAGGTATTTTTTCTACCGGATTGGCTGAGTTTCGGAATGACAGACTCCAACACATGAATGTAAAATAAAACAATGTTTATTAATATATCATACAGAAACTAGCAATAGTATTTAGTCAAACTATATTTGGCTGGTGACTTGTTATTTCATTAACCTTTATATGAGTAAATATCTTGTTCAAACTCAATTGTTTCATCATCAGATATTCTATTCTAATACACATTATTATTCATTATGACATGGTGTCTCTTCATGTTCTTTACAGGGACTTCAATAGGTCGTGTCATACACTTTACATAGATTCTTCCCACTCTTCTTCTGAACAGTCTGTATGATAAACCAACAACTACCAGCCAATGAACTGGCTCACAAAAACCTTCAGAGTTCGTGTCTCAATTTGTAAAAAAATTGCATTTATTCAATTAGACGCCCTTTCTGCATTCAGGTCAACAGGAAATATCAATCAATTCAATTTAACATTACCTTTCAGAACAGTTAATCCTCTATACCTTTATATATCACTTATTAATCAGCCCCTACTCAAATCAGAAATACTCTCCACAAATCAACTCATAATAAATTGAAATTTCAACCTTCAATTTCATACATATTATAAAAAACCTTTCCCAGCTTTAAACAATTCTCAGTTATCTATTATACCCTCTCCTTCCAGCAAGCATTTATATGAGGAGCTTCACTTCAAATTATAGGAAACGTCCGTCTTAAATACCTTACACTTTTATTCATATATTCATTACTTAAGCCTCCCTCCTTACTATATATATTTATTTCTCCTAAAGTCCTCTCCTTAATAAATTAAGTACACCTATGTCGGTAAACTCTTTAGCACTTACGTGTTTGGCCTGGAACTTTCCTCCCTGCTCGGCTTCCTTTCATATCGGTCATTCAGGTACTGGAATGCGGGGGCGCTCATTTGGGGATCTCGGTGATTACGGTGTTCCCCTACCGGGTACTGCACGGCTGGAATCAATCAGTGTCGCATACTCTTTACCGGTCAGCATTTCTTCTTCCGTGGATAGAGGGGTTTTCGAGTAGGTCAATGGTTCGACCACTCATTCGACTGGCTTTGCCTATATAATTCTCAGGGTGTGATTCTTCCTTCTTCCTCACTACGGCTTCCATGTTTACAGGTGAACATTCCTACTGGCTGTCGGGATATGCAGAATTTCTATCACTGCTTCCATCTACCTCAGGTCTGCAGCTATCACCCAAATTAGACTACTGCTCTGCTTTGTATCGTTCTCCAGCTCCTTCAAATCATTCTCCAGACCGCTCCGAGAACTTCCTCCGACTCCTCCGAAAACTTCTTCCGAATCTCTCGAAAACTTTTCCCGAATGCCACGAAAACTTTTTCAGAATCTCCCTCTCAAAATTCCCTCTACTTTCTTCCTGGCCAATAGGAGATCTGCACATCCTTTTTCCTGTGTTCTCATTTGTCTCCTCTCCTCTTCCGTGGGCGGGTCTTCCTTACTCTTTGTGTCCCAACTTCCGTGGACCTCGAACATACGAGAACAATCTAGAAAGAGAGGCGGAAGTTCCGGTCAGCTGAGAAGCGTCACAGCTCCTCCCGTGACCTCACGCGCGCACACCTGGTGACGTCGCCTACCTCTAATAGCGTTTCACCGTGAAATCTTTAAGAGGGCCAGCTTAAACACTCTTGGCCCTTACTATGGTGCATCTGCTTCTGTCTTAATGGGGATTTGTCATGGTATATTACTTTCACTGACTCGTCAAAGAACTTCCATACAAACAAGCTACTACTAAACAGAGAGTGACTGGAAGGTATTTTTGAATTCCAGTGTTTCTTAATCCATGTTGTTTTTACCAGAAAACCACTATTCGTATTACAGTTAAATTCACATAATATTTAACAAATTTCATTAATTAATGTAAGGACGGGTCCTTACAGTACCTAAAAATGATTCCATAAAAATGAGCCAAAATTATAATAGCCGTATATAGAATCGAAAGTCTGAAATGTGGAACCGAGTGATTGCATTAATGATTCGATTCCGTGTCAGCAAACAAAATCACACATTCTTTAAATTCTGTAAGAAAAGTGCTTATTTATTAATGGAGAATTATTGTAACATATTATATGAGGAAGGGAAATGAGTCCACGCTATTCGCCACGGCAGTGCACTCTGCATACATTTCCTACTATAAGATCGTTACGGCACTTTACTATGAATAACCACTCCGTGAGGTTAAAACTCGTTGTTTCCACAATGCCAACCCTCAAGCCACTACAGTTTAACCTAGTTAAACAGCATCGGTCACGATCAGGAAAATCACTGTAAACTGTGGCCAAGTTTTCTACAGATACACTTCCAGTGATGTTTTTCACATTACATGCGCAAGACCAGTCAGTGACAAATGCAAATGAAAAATGTGTAAAAGATGTGTTAGAGCCCATGAGAGGAAAATCTCTACGTATGGAAGGTATTTTATCGACAGAGAAGTTCAGTATTGTGAAATAAAGTTGTAATTCCTACTTCTAGCCAGACCCAGCAGGAGGCCCCCAGCAAAAGACAGATGCTGCTCAGTTTTTATTTTTCCCCAAAGAGGCTCTCACCACTCATCTTGCTTACTTTGCCAACTGACAAATAGTAATTTATTTATCTCAGTTAACATCAATGTAATTACTGTGCATCAGTAATACGAAGGATGAATCATAAGAAGGATGAAAGAATCGCAGTACAGAAATGACTCAGATATAACAACTTAGTACTGTAGTAAAGGATGTTGTTGTTACTGGGTTTTAGGAGCATCAGCGACTAAGATCATATAGCTCCAGCCACTAAAGCCATATTGTCTGTAAATTGCGTATGTTCTGTGGTCGATTTTCTGTTTGCTTGGACGAAAAACCCGAGTTTCCGGAAGAAAAACCAAATCATGCTACCCTCGCCTGAGACCGACTAACTCAGTCACGCTGTGAAAAAGGCCCATAAAAATTCCCCTCGTATCGACGGGACCCAGGTCTTTTCCACCCAGTGTGGGAAGACGGCGATTCTACCAACCGTGCTACCCAAGAGGGCACTATAGTAAAGGGCTACACGTACATCTGAACAGACTAAGTACACTACAAAGACATCATCAGCCATTTTCAATCCACTGCAGGATGAAGGCCTCTCCAGCAACTTTCCAGTTTCTTCTGTTTTGTGCAATGGCCATCCATTTACTACCCACAAACTCATGAATTTCATTCGTCCATCTCCGTCGTTGTCTTCCAGGTATTTTTCTAGTTCCTCTTGGGTACCATTCTGTTATTTTCTTAGTCCGTCTGTCATGTCTTCGAGCTATGTGTCCTGCCCAAGACCATTTTAGTTTTGTAGTTTTGATAAGAATGTCCTTTACTTGAGTTTGCTGCCTAATCCATGTGTTTCTCTTCTTATCTAACAGTGATTCTCAATATAGCTCCAGCTACTAAGGCCATATTGTCTGTCTTTGCTGTGTCGTTCTCAGCTTCTCTTCCATTCTTTTGGTGAATGTCCAAGTTTCACTTCCATAAGTCATAGTGGGGAGTATACATTGGTTCATTATTTTATGTTTCATACAAATTGGGATATTGCTCCTCAGTATGTGACTATATTTCCTGAATGCTATCCACCCAAAATTTATTCTTCTCTTGACTTCCAGCCATTTATCATTATTACAGCTAATGACTTGTCCCAGTTAAGTATATGACTCCACCTTTTCAATTACTGCTCCTTCAATGATTATCCCTTTCTGTGACATACTTGTTCATCTTTACTTTTGTTTTAGCCATATTCATCTTTAGTCCAAAATCTTTATTAACTCTGCATAACTGATTAAGATTTTCCTCTAATTCTTTGGGTAGCATGATGTCTTTGTTTCCATGCAGGAAACAAATACATCAAGCTACCCAAAACTTAATAAGGATTGATTAATTTCCAAAATATCTAATCACATTGGGGAACAATTGTAAATGTGAATTTTTGCGATAAGACTCTTAACTTGGAAATATGAGTCTCGTGTTCTACCGACTGCGCAAGCCGGGCTTTCAAAGTATTTTTCCTTAGTTCATCGACAGATTAATTATTTATGCAATAATGTAGATAACTACGCAATAGTTACACGCAATCGCTATGGTAACATACTAAATTTTATCTTTTAGTGATCTGAATGGAGAAAAGAGGAAATCAAAGAATGATCACGAACTTCATCTATACATCTTGACTGTCCATTCGCCCTTCTTCCGGTATCTGCGATGTGCCTGGATCAGTTACCTAACGGTAAGTAATGCAGTTATACATCAAGGACACGTATTTAAGCGAAAGGCGTAAAAAAGTGGGTTATATAATCACAAGAACTAATTAGGAATATTACCAGTATGCTGTGAGAAAAATAAATTTTTATCTCATTTTTACAAATATACCCATCTCTTACCTCCAAGGAATAATCTGGATTTCCATACAAAAAAGCGTCAGAAAATATCATAATAGAGATAATTTTATGTCGTAAAGTACTTGTAGTTGGCCAGATAATATTCTTTTATATCATATAACAACATTATTTTCAAATTTTCAGCGTCTCACTCTTCAGCTGGAAGATGGAAACAAGTTCCAAACAAGAAATGGGCCGAGGTGAGTGCGATTAATTTAGCACTTATATATTTCACTAAATTTTTATACATTCAGAACAACTCACACGTGCTTATAGTCATGAAATAAATGAACTATTAATATAAAATAAAGGTATCATCGATTTTATATTACACATTGGGCAGCAAATCACAACGAATTACCTTTATAGTATAGAATGTATAGCAATATTTCTATACAATCTCAGAACAATGTATAATATTGGGGGGAACTCACACTAAGATCTTTTTCTTTTAAACTTTTTCCCTTCCAATCTTCCCATGTATGAACTTTATCAGTGACGTTCTTAGAGGTTTATTACATCGTGTAAGGTCACTAGTTCATCCTCGAAATACATTGGTCAAAAAATTAAAGGATCACAACATGGGCGAACGATGTTTGTGTAAATATGAGGACATACGTAAGGTACCTCATAATGTAGTTGAAGCTATGTTCCAGTGAGTTCTTGTCGAAAAGTTTCAAAGCTACCTTAAGAATGGCTTTAATGGAACATGGCACACCAAAAAAAAAAAAAAAAAAATAATAATAATAAATAAAAATAAACCTGTAAAATTGAGGTTACCCGAGAACAGCCTCACCCATCCATGGGTATTATGTGCATAAACTGCGTGGGTTCTCTGTTCGGTTTATCTGTTTTCCTGGATGCAAAACCCAAGTTTACAGAAGGTAAAAAGAAAAAAAATGTCCTCGTCCGAGACCGACTAACTGAGCCACGAAGAGAAAAAGCCCATAATGGTTCCTCGCGTCATTGATGGGATTCGAACCTGTGCCTTTTCCACCCGGTGTGAGGAGGATAGTGATGTATAAATACATCCACGAGGGTACATACACATCAGCAAAGTGCCGTTGGAATGGGTTATGATGTGTTATCATCAGCAAACTGCCAGATACTTTCCCACCTATGATGCATCGCTAAAATCAAGGTTGCAATACGTCTTGCTAAGGCATCTCAGAATTTTTTTCTTTTTATGGATTCAAGTCGGAGAAGCAGACAAGCTAATTGAGGGAGGTCTTGTCTCGGCGTTGACCATCTATATTCCTACAGCCGCCTGATATTACACAATTTTTGCTTCAATCTGCATACTGGCACCAACGTCTTGAAACGGAATTCCTAAGACTGTAATCGAGCACCAAGCAACCTACTGAGTGTAGGTTACTAAGTTGATATAATGACTACGTATTTCATAAAACTGATCTTTTTTGGATTACCGGTAATGTTTGCAACGTCTCTGCAGCACTTTCCCAAGTTAGAAGAACTTGAGGTTAGCACGCTGTTCAAACTGTAACATTCCGCAATCAATCAGCTGTGACAAACGAGTTAGGTGGTCGAGAGCCAGTTCCCACTTGGTATGTGTGCTCACCAAGGTCAGCGTCCGTCTTAGCTTGCACGAAACCTTATGGTCGTAGCTCAAAGGATTTAAATACCGGCATGCGATTCCGGGAACGTTTTGAATGCAATACGCACAGTAGACTGTCAAAATAACGGAACATTCGAGCTAACGGCGCATTGAGATCGGATCAAATGTCCCATTAGTGATAAACCCCTGGCTTGTAGCCGTGAAAAGTATTGTGTACAGTGTGTGCCTTTTGTATGCAATAAAGAGTGCTGCTTCGTCTTGCAGTGCCGAAAAAGGAAAACGGCAAGTCACGTGATTACTGTATTTGTTTACGTTCGTCATTTTGAAAGTGAATTATTATTATTAGCTACATGATACAAGGAAGCCTGAGGCTTATGCTGCACCAGTCAAAAAAGAAAAAGAAAATTCCCCGAGTTACCCTGAGAGAGAGAGAGAGAGAGAGAGAGAGAGAGAGAGAGAGAGAGAGAGAGAGAGAGAGAGAGAGTAGAAGGGAATCACCGAAAAAGAGAAGAATGATGATATCCAGCTCAGGACCCTGGGTGTGCCAAGCCCATACTCACCAGATGTGACCCCCCTGGGGTTCTGCAGATACCGCTGTTTTACATTTATTTTAAATCAAAAACCCCTCACTATAGCTCCTAAAGTTAATAAATCTCATAGAGAAAAAAAAAAAAAAAAAAAAAAAAACACCATTAAAGCTTAGTGACAAACTTGATATAATCCAATCTATTACATTACCCAGAAAGTTAATTCATTCAAAACAGGCAAATCGACGTTCTCTGGTCGATTTGCCTGTTTTTTTGGGAACGAAAAACCCCATAAAAGTTCCTCGACTGGATTCGAACCCGGGACTTTCCCGCCTGGTGTTGGGGAAAACGGTGACGATGCTAACTGTGTTACTGTGGATCGTCAACATGTTTATATGTTTTAAGATTGCAATTTTATTGCAATCTTAATCTGTCTATTTCTTATTTAGCCTCATTATTTCTGCATTAAATATATTAAAAATAAAACTTTCTACAAACCGGAAAAATTCTGAAAGTCTACTGTATATCACTTGATAAGTAATCTACGATAAACCTGACAAAGCAGATAAAAATAACAAGAGTCACCAACGAATAAAATACTGTACAGCACAGTATATTCAAACATTGCACTGGTTTTGCAATAAGAGGCTCAGGGATTTTATGTAGATTAAGATAATAAGTCGTTAGAACCACACCGAAGTTTTCCTACACGCGGTCAGCGGAATAACAAAGAGGGTTGAATCCCCCTCTCCCCAATCGTTCCGTCGGGATTTTTGCTTTAAAAAGCTTAGAAAATACGAGAGATACATTTTAAAAAAAAATCTCTTTTTAATTACATGCTATATTAATACACATTTAATTGCAGTGTCTCGCTATTTGACAGGGTAGAATGAACCCTCGACCTCCCCATACTGAGATTCTAGCGACTCCTATAAATATATAATTACATCGAAAATAGTTATTACCACAACCAATATTCGAAACATTCATAAAGGGAAAACTAAAAACAATGTTAAATAATGAAAACTGCTGTAAACGGATATATCGCCTGTGGTACAAGAAAAATAACACAAGTAAAAATTTTCCAATTGATTCTTTATCAAAAACTCAATAACGGTATTTTTTGAGTTATTTTTCTTGTGCATAGGCGATATTATGTACATTGTATTGTACTGCCATCTTAGGTAAATTATAATTTTCTCTTATTTCTGAAAGAAAAATTCCAAAATTTTTAGCTCACCCATAGTCACTGGAGTTGGGTTTACAGCCACTTGTGCTACTATGGTGCTAACGGGAATTATACTAGAAGAAAATTCTGTCAACTACAGCCTGAGTTAATTAACTCAGGAAACGCTTTCGAAAATTTCCATTAACCACAAAAATCAGGTGTGCATACTGCACCAATTTAATTACATTACATAATTTTTAAGCTTACCGAACTATATTTTTAAATTTACTGTGGCGTTGATATTTTACATCTTATACTTGATTTTTATATTATAATAAAATATTATATTTACCACAAATGTTATTCCTTTAACAGGGAACACTACGAACAAATATTATCGCAACTCCACCGATATTTAGTGACAGCAACAGACGATAGTTTTGTAGAGTTACGCCGCCTGGTGGATACATTCCAACAATCGCTTGTATCATCACCAGTAACTAAAAAACTATTTTGGAAAGTAAGTAAACTTGTGTATAGCTGATAAAATACTTGAATTCTTATTTTAAACTACTTCGCTTTGTGTAAAAGTTAAAACAACTAAAGGATAAAGTATTTATCAGCCACCTTCTCTCACTAAGCTTGTTTTATTCTTGTACTGTCAAGGTGACACATAGAATACCTCTTGCTAGATCAGATACAGGCGAATAATATAACAATATATAAAATAATATAATATATGGAATAATGTAAAAGAAAAATGTGTGTACAAAACATTCACTAAATTTTACTGTATGCAACGAAACAAACTAATACGATGTAGGCGAACAAAATCAGTCCTCAGTCAGGGCTTTTTTTTTTTTTGATGGAAACTGGCTGTAGCATAAAAGTAATTTACGGACATGATTGCTTAGGTTGAGTGGGGGTATGCCGCTTGTAATCTTCCTTATGGCCTGGTAGAGTGCTGTTGTGTCTTTCTGGAAGTAATCTTTCAGGTTAGTTATCGATGTCTTCTGTTGCTCGATGAGGTCTATCAGGCCCCTTCCTCCTTCTTTCCGAGCTATTGTCATCTTTCCATGGCTGACTTCGGATGGTGTTAGCAGCTCTTGGTCATCATTATTCTTGTCTTTCTCATGATATCCTCCAGTTCAGTGTTAGTCCAATCTATGATCCCGAAGGTTGTTAGGACTGGGACTGCATAGGCATTTATAGCTTTAGCTGTGTTCTCTCCATTCAGCTCTGCTTTGAGCAGGCTTCTGAGTCTAATGGTATTTTTCAGTCAGGCGGGCCTTGATCTCCTTGTGTTCTAACTGCTGAGCCTGCACAATCCCCATATATTTGTAGGTCTTTCCCCCTGTCATGGCTTCGATCTCTTTATCAGTCTGCAGCTGGTAAAGAAATCTATCCATCCTGATATCATTCTTGCTGAATTCGCCAACCGAGAATAACCGAGTAGTTATTCTCGGTTGGCGCGTAGAGCTTAATGTCATCCATGTATATCATGTGGTAAACGGTGTACGGGTTTTTCCTTCCATATTTGAGGTTATATCACTACTTGCTGTTGTTGAGCATGTGGATAGCTGGAATATTATTATTATTATTACAATATTGCAATGAAATTAAGCAGAAATATTCATTATGTATTTTCTATTCAACAAATAAAACAAGTTTAATTTTCCACAAAAAGCGATTTCTCTAATTTCCTGGCCGTCCACGAGATGAAAACATCGAAATGTCTGTTGCAGTGTAATCCTGGTTTATATTCTATGGCTCTGTTACTAAAACATTTAGAGTTTCCTCAGCTGGCTATGCTTAGTTCAGTGGCGTTCCAACTTATCGTTCAGATGACGACCTTAGACATTCGTATAACTACCATAATTCACAAAATCGTTGCCGAAGTTAGCTGTTATTTTCTGCTTATACGTATATTAATAAAATAACCAGACTAATTCAATTATTAAAAATAATAATTTAAAAAATTTCCATTAACCTGTAGTAGGTGCGATCAGCCTAAAAGTACCCTTTTCCTGACATGCATTCAGAATTGACTTCAAATGTCTACAATATCTGTAATGCTTGGAGACATAGCTGAAATCATTTTATGGAAGCTGATTCAGGAGTGCGTTGCATTACCTTGAAAATAAGGAGCAAATTTTGGAAATAAAATCCACAACTTTAAGCAGACTGCCTGATTAGCTATCAGCTGACCAATTAGTCTAAGTTTTGAAATGTTCATGGAAACGCATTAGTCGAAAGCTAGCTACCGAATATATATGAGAAACAACCGGAATTCGCATAATGATACTATATGTCCCACACACGTCTTTGACCAAAAAAAAAAAAAAACTTAGTATTGGGGCCTTCATCATGCAGCCTGATCTTGCGCATTGTGGCTATTCGTGTTCCTAAATTCAGATACTAACTAGAAGTTTTAGTACCTAGGGCCAAATACAAAACAAAAGTACTTTTGATTTTCATGAATTTTTATTAAATTATTATTTAAAAATTAAATTTATTTTACTTAATTATTAAATAATGATTTAATAAATTTATAATTTGATTAATATCGTTTCAATTATTTTATTTTATATTAATTAAATTATTAGCACTAATATTAGTCATACCGTGTAAAGAAGCCAGGCTTTTGCTGCATCAGCAAAGTAATAATGGCTAAAGGAAAACTTCCTGCAATCCAGTCTTACCCCCCTCTTCTTTGTCCCCCCTTCCAAATCTGAATTTATGCTTCTGGTTAAAGAATCATTTGATACCACGAAAATTTCACTCCCATTCATTTTGTTTTCTCTCTCACATATATCAGAGATCTGAATCATGAATCAGGCCATCAGATGACTACGCGTTAATTCGTCATTATGACTGCAGTCACGAAAACGTAATAAAATCATGCACAAAATATATATAGTTTCAAAATTCTAAGCAAACAAGAACAAAAAATTGCTGAGAGGAATCAAATTGTTTGTCTGACCTAATTGCAGTATCTGTTTAGTGGTATGTGTTACGTTATAAAGATGTTGTAAATATACAATATTTTGTTTTTACTCGTATAATTATTTAGAATCTATTATTATTAGTGTTAACTAGTACAAAACTTGCAAGAGAGGAACCAAAAGTTAACCAGGTTAATTTTATCCGTAGGATCCAAATTTGTTTCCGCTAGTGGTCACGAAGTTTCGCTATCTACTGGCAGCCCCGGAAGATACTGAGAGTCAAACAGTGGGCGTCACAATGGATAAGCTAAAGTGAGTGCAAGTATATTAGAGATAAAGTAAGCTAAGTTGTAATATCTGTTTATACTCTGGAATAGCCATATGGCAAGGGAAGTGTTAACAACTTCATTGTTCATCAGCCACAATCGGTATTTACCTAACATGGGCAACGTATTAACTTAACGTCGAGCAGAATCCAACATGCTACTAGTATGAATTCGAACCCTCGCAGCTATAGCCGAGTTGAAAATAAATTCATGTTTGTACTGTTATCAAACATGTTTGTAAGTAAGGATATCTATACCCAGTACCATCATAGATGGTACTGGGTATAGATATCCTTACATACAAACATCTGTACCCAGTACCATGAGGATATCTGTATGCAGTACCACACAACCACGATTTTCCCGTCACCCACCTGCCAAGCTGTCCCTACACTCCTCTTCACCTGTCACAAGCCACCATCAAACTTTCAGTGGAACCTTCCGTACAGGACGAAATGTTCCAAATCGGATGCAGACATCAAGTGGAGACTGGCACAACATCCTTCCCACCCCAGTCAAGCTACAAATATTCGGGTTACGCTCCTCAAACTACTGCCTCTTCTGTGCCACTCCAGGTACCCTGGAACACATACCTGGCATGCCCTGTGAACAAGGAACTCGTCAAATACGCTTTGGATGCAGCAAAGCTTGCCTGCAACCACGCCCACACTCCGGAGGACTACAGGTACCTACTTCACTCTGAGCAGACAGCACACACCACCTGCAACTTCCTATTCATTGCGGCCAAGGCCGTCATTTACAACTTCTACTTGAAGAACACAAGAAGCAGTGACGACGTGCCTCCTGTCGATACATCGGCGCAACATCTGAAGTGGAGCCTATGGAGGAAGTTGCAGAGCAGACTTCTACTCGAATTCCACAGCAAAAAACCAGAAACTGTGGATCATCTTAACAGCGAATGGAACAGTGGCGGTCACCTCTTCACCATCACCGAACAGTCCATCACCTTCAACGTGTGACACTTAATATGAGAATGATCCAACGCCAAGAAACTTCTTAATACCCGAAATTGAAATGTTGAAACGTTTGTATTTCATTCTAAAAAGTTTTCTTTATCTTTCCTTTTTTTCTTTGTACAGAGAATGTAAATAGTTGTTGTTGAAAATGTATCTACTGTTGACGTTTTAATAAAAAAAAAAAAAAAAAAAATCTGATAATACTGCGTACAGATATCCTCCTTGCAATTTAAACTTACAGTATTCCGTTTGTAGAGCAATACCTAGCTGATTCGTGACCTCAACATAAAAAGTTGACATATCAGCCTGAATATCTTTAAAATAAATATTTTATTTTATTTCGTTTTTAATGATACAGAACAACAGAAAGAAAACAATTGAATAAATTATATAAAGTATGAGTAAAAACAATACATACCTCTTTAAAAATAGGTAATAGAATAATTCTGTGGAATTCCAAAATGATTTAGAGCTGAACCTCTTTAATGCTTGTAATATTTATTAATAATATTTACGTAGATATTTCAAGTCTGATGTCCGAGTTTTCTGATGGTATAAAGGTGTGAAGGGTGGCTAATGACATTATCCAAGTTATGACACCTTAACAAGATCTAGATAAAATAGTCGGTTGGACTTGAAAATGGCAAATTAAGTATAACAGCAAGCAAGGTACTGAATTTGGACAGCAGTAATTCTGTTACTGCTGTTCAGTTTTAAAACTGCGAATATATTTCTTATTCCCCGCTAAGAAATTCGAATCTTTGGTGTGGGGCGGCCTTCTTTTTTAATCGCATTTTTTTTTTTTTGGAGAGATAATTGCGAAAAACTAAACTGCTGAAGTTTGTTCACTGTCACGTGATTTACTTCATGGGAAAGCATGGAGGCCATGATCGAATCAAATTTCACAAAATTGTGTGTCCTAGAAATAATGTTTTACTTACACATCACCTCATAATATAACTTCAACTTATCAAGTTCAAGCTCAAATCGCAATTAAGCTGTAATACATAATTAGACTGTTGAATGTTCAGTATTGACTTTAACACTGATATTATTTAGTTACTTAATGGGAATTCGGGCGAATAACAAAAAGACACCGACATTGTGGCTACACACCCATCATGGTCAACGATGAAATCTGCACTGCGCGCTTTACAGTGACTTTGATTCGTTTCATCCATAAAAAATTTATATTGGCAAGTTGCCAATATGCTAGTTGTCAATGGCAACCAACTACCAGATATTCGCTGGAATGCAAAATGTGTCACTGCCTGGAGCAAAGTGAGGCCTACGGTTAATTAAACTTCAAAGTTGGAAACGATTTCGTGTTTTTATTTGTTTATTATTGAAATTATTACTGGAAATAGAGGATGCGCATAATATATGCAGGTCCCGTTAATTAAAATATTCATTGCGCTGCATTGTTCTTCACAAAATTTCATATAACTCCGTTCACTGTATATCTAGATATCAGGAAAAGACACATATAAGTGAACATTAGATTGAACTTAGCAGAAATCACCACCTATTGCCCTTTGGCGATGTGGGCGGGGCGCCCTTTCCCGGCCAACTCTTTCTCCTTAGCCTCGGCGGGGGGAGCGACGGGGAACCGTCGCCACCCCTCTTCTTCTCTTCTCCTAGTAGGGCGTGGGCATGCCCCACTGATCTCCTGGGGTCGCCTTCCCTATTGGCCCCATATTTCTGATTTCCCCCGCGCCTTCAACCTCCCTTCCCCCGACTCTGACTGAACCTCACAACAAATGCCTCCCACAACAAAATCTAAATGTTCAAAATTGCGCATCACCCCTTCTTGGTTTGTAATCTTTTAGCGTCTCACCCCATTAATCGCGCGCGCCTTTATTTTTATTTTTTTTTTTCCTTTCCTCTTTTAGGTCCTAGCCACTGAAATCTCAGGAAATTAGGTGGTAGAACCTGCCAGAGTATAAATATCAAACTATTGGATACGTGGTCTGCCTCCACGGGGCCACGTGCGGGCAACGTTGGGCCTCAGCATGAGGTCCATCACACTACATTTACAAAATCCATACACATTTAAATCTCTGGCCTTCCCAACGAACTGGTACACCTACAATGAAAGAAACGCGTAGATGGGGGAAATCTCTGGTACCGTTTGACACAAAATACGCTTTACACTACTCGGAGTCTGAAAATTTGGAAGCCCCCAATGTTCAGTTGAAGTATCGAAGTCAGAGTTGAAACTTTTTTGGCAACATTCACAGAACTGCGTGACAGACATAAAAGGTTTTACACAAAGGATTGCCACCAGAAACGAACTAAGTGTACGCATTAAATGTTTTTTGGGGTATTCGGTTATCTGAATATCTCGGAAATATAAGATGTTTCTCAAGCATCTTGGAAAGAAGTGGAAAGCATCTTGTCCCATTTTAAGAACTGGGTCCAGTGTTACTGGAAGAATTTATAGAAATGATTTACACGGACATGATTTGTGATGTAAGTTTCGCTTTATGATTTGATTAACTTATGCTTTAAATGGAGGTGCATTTCTTTAGAGCACTGTTTCCCAACGGGGGTGCTGCAACCATCTTCAAGTGTGTCACGAGATTGGGGAAACTACATGAGTTCAATGGCAATTTCTTTGGGTGTGGCTAGAATACAGCGTCTTTTAATCAAAGTGTGACTCGAGTGATAAAAGGTTCGGAACCACTGCCTAAGAGGACATTACTTGTTCTTTTTCTCAACTCTTAGAGTTTCTGAGTACTGGAGAACTTGATGAACTCTGAGAAGACCGCTACACGTTTCACAGTATTGTAGAGAGAGAGAGAGAGAGAGAGAGAGAGAGAGAGAGAGAGAGAATGTGAATTAGTTTCTTAAACACGCAATCTGACTGGTAACTATGGACAAATATCGCTGATGGGTGGAATTTGTTTGTTTAGAAGGTTGCTAGAGAGATTTTATACGTCGCGCTTGTGCGAGTAGATAACCTATTGATTGAAGCAAAGGAGCAAACATAAAAAAAGCTTGAAGAAAATTGATTTGCTTTTACGTGCTACTGAAGGAAACGCCCTACAATTCAGCCATAAATACAAAAGACAGAAAACAGTAACAACACTTTTTTCCCTAGTAACCTCGATTTAGAGAATCCTTCTCAAAATAAAGGTAAAATGCATTCGCAGAGTTGCTTGGGGAAATGCACAGCAATAACACAAAATATTAGTGATGCAATTAATATAAAATTTTAGTGAGAGTATTACTGCAATTCTAGTTATCATTTAGATATGTCCAACAAGACGATTACTACGTGTGGAGCATTTGCAGTAAAAGTGGAATTTGAAGATTTTTGTTATTGTTCAAGTAGGTATTTTTCCTGATGATAAATGAACACCTAGTATACAAAAGTAACAATAAAACCGTATAGCAGCATAGTCGGAAAATGGGGACAAAATTGTCCTGAGATAAAAAAGTAAGTTAATAAATTGACACAGAATGTGAGAAAATTTGAGAACCCATTAAATAAACTCGACGATTTTCTTTCTTTAAATTTATGTAAGATTTAGTAGGCAAAATGAGGAATTTTATTCTTTCTGGGAAAAAACAGAAAACGTAATTTAACTTACCTAAATTTAAATAGAATGGGACTGCAAACACAAAGGTGGAGTAAAGTAACATAAATACACTGTGCTGCTGTGCACACAAATTGTTTGTCCCACAACGTTGCAAGTCACATGACCACAGTTGTGGATATAAATGCAGCACAACAACCTTTCTAGTATCAGTTAAGCGTACAAATCGTAGCAAGAATGGGGAAAAGGAGTGATCTAACTGATTTCGAACGTGGAATGATTGTAGGCGCAAGACGTGCTGGATAAAGCATCTCTGAAACGGCAGTTCTCCTGAACTTTTCACGCACCACAGTTTCAAGGGTATATCGAGAATGGTGCAACGAACAGAAAACATCCTCTCAACGGCACTCCTGTGGAAGAAAATCGCTTGTTGATGATGAGAGCGGTCAGAGGAGGATGGCTAGAATTGTGCAAGCAAACAGACGGGCCACAATGTCGCACATCACCTCAGAATATAACCTTGGTGCGCAGAACAAAATATCTCAACGGATCATTAGTCGCACTTTGTCGCGAATGGGTTACAACAGCAGACGGCCACATCACGTACCTTTGTTATCAATAAAGAACAAGGGAGCAAGCCTCCTGTGGGCACAGCAACACCAGCACTGGACTATCGAGGATTGGAAAACAGTTGCTTGGTCTGATGAATCGAAGTTCCTGGTGCATCATGTTGATGGAAGGCTCAGAATTTGGCGAAAACAACATGAATCTATGGACCCGTCATGTCTGACGACTACTGTGCAAGGTGGCGGGGGCAGTGTTATGGTGTGGGGAATGTTTTCTTGGCACACGTTGGGTCCATTGATACCCATAGATCCACATCTGAATGCCATATCGTACCTAAACATCTTTGCTGACCAAGTGCATCCGTTCATGTTGACAGTTTATCTTCAGTCAGATGTTACTTCCAGCAGGATAATGCGCCGGTGCACAAAGCCCGAATCACAATGGAATGGTTCCAGGAACATGACTTTTTTTTTTTTTTTTTTTTTTTTTTTTGCTGCAGTGGCCCGCTCAGTCCACCGATCTCAATCGTATTGAACATCATTGGGATGAGCTGGAAAGGGCTGTTCGCTTCATGCCTGCACTTCCGTCCAATCTCAAGGAACTGCGTGACACACTCATGTCTGCATGGTACTCCATTCCTGCACAACGTTTTCAGCATCTTGTTCAATCCATGCCTAGACGAATTCAGGCTGTTTTGAAGGTTAAGGAGGCTCAACACGCTACTAGGTAGGTGTACTTAATAAAGTGGCAGCACAATGTATATAGACATGATAATCGCTTAAGCAAGCTTTCTTTCATTTTAAAATTCAAAAATTCTTAAAGATTCTAAAAATTGTCAAAATTTCTCAAAATCCAAAGTGTAGAATTTTGAGTTCCTAGACTTTTTTTTTTTTTTACATAATTGCGCTTATTGTCTTCACAATATTTACCTGTATGTCTGTCCATCCATATGTAAAAACTGGATTCCTAGTGGACGATTTTCATTAAATTTTATATTTGGGCATTTTAGAAAGAGTTGTCGACTTTTTTTTACTTAAAAAAATATATAAGTTAGGTCGAAGGATAACTGTTGATACAACAGAGAAAGCCAAGAAGAAGATTTAAAATCGGATTAATAGAAATCTGGAAATTATTATTTCTTTGTCCGTCCGTCCCCATGTAACAACTCGAAGCTCAGCGGATGGATTTTCATGAAATTTCATATTTATTTTAATTCGGCAATATTTTTCCATATACATATATCACGTAGGCTATGTATATACTCTGTCTAGTAGCTGAAGCACTGGATCTTATGTTTGTCACCATGTGCAATTTTGTGATGCGCTAAACCGAAATTTTTCGATTTGCGCATAAACGTCGTTGCTTTTATCTCTTTTTTGTTATAAATCACGAATTATTACTACAGTATTTGCCAACGCTCCTGAAACGTAACGCACTGCTTACGTTAACTAACTTGTTATTTTATTTTATTGGGATAAAAACAAACGAACAAAACAAAACAAAAAAATGAGAAAAATATTACAAGTTGTGCAAACCATGTATGTGCTGCATATAAGACATTGTACTTTTAAAAGTTATGCTCTCTGAGCTGTGGAAAGCTTACCAACTCTGAGGTCCAGTCAACGATAAACAGGAACTTTACCAGCAGGAACAGAGTTAATTATCCCGTTGTACAAGACAATAAGGTTTGAAAACCTTATTCTATGAAGGACATAGGTCTGTTGGAAAGGGTGCAAAAAGAGCAATGAGATTAGTTGAGGACACGAAAAGTCATTCTTACAAAGAAATTCTTTTTTGGAGTTCTGAAAATTAGTCTCTGGATACTAGACATCTGCGAAGTGATCTAAGTGAACTAGATAAGACTTTAGAGGGGTTAAGTAAGCTAAATGTTGTTGACATATTTATATTTACTCTTTCTCAGAAGAAATACAAAAAGCAGGCATAAATTAAATTAAGAAAGAATGGCTTGCAGAACAGATGTATAGAAATTTGTTTTCAATCACAGATTAATTGATTGAGAACTGGAGTTGTAGAAGTGAGTACTTTGAATAAATTTTAGACAAATTATTAGAGTGGGATGGAAAATGAAGTAGGTAATGTTTCTTTGTTTTTTTATAGTGTTGCATAAGTTTCGTTTGCTTGTATGACGTTGTCAATGCTAATACTAATTAAAAATTAAACCCTTGCAACGTTTCTAGCCACATTCAGGTGATGAAAGGAACGATACACTTTTACTGGTCAAACATCATGAAACTGTGAAAATGTCTGTGACAATTGCTGAATTGTCACATATGAGGAACGTTTCAAAAGTTCATAGCCTGCGTGTGAAAGGGTAGTGGTATAGAATTAAAAATTTCTGTACTTGATATATAACACTTCAAAAGTAACCCACCATGTTTCATGCAATTTTAATAGTCTTTTTTTTAATTACAGGTCCAGAAGTCAACAAAGTTGTGTGAATAAAGACAGCCATCATGCAGTAATCTAATTCATGAGAATATGGTTGCAGCATAATTTTTTTTCATTTATTTTCACACAATTTTATATACATTCTCAAGATTTATATTAATAAATTTATATGCAACATCAGAGGAGGATGCCCCTTCTTATTCCATGGTAAAGAAGTGGGAATCAGAATTTAAACGAGAGATGGAGCCTGGAATACACACTCCAGACAGCGTGCTGTCTGGAGTGACAGTGATAGACGAATGAAAGTCAGTACATTGCCAGCATTTTGGAAATTTCATCCGAATGTGCGTACTACATAACAGAGGTTCTCACTATGAAAAAGGTGTCAGCACTCTGGGTCCCAAAATTGTTGATAGTAGATTAAAAATGCACAGGAGTAGTAAAGTCAAATGACCATTTTCATCATGTGAAAACAGATCCAGCAAATTTCCTTGCAAGGTTGGTGACCATGGATGGGATGGTCCATTACTTTGAGCCAGAGACTAAAGAGCAATACAAATAGTGGAAAACACAGCTCTTCTCGATTCCTTCTGCTGGCTAGGTCTTGACATCGGTTTTTTTTTTGGGATGCTGATGGAATGTCGCTAATGGAATATCTTCAGAAAGGCCAAAAAATCAGAGTATTACGTAAAAATCGGTATATTACGCAGACATTGTGAAGCGTTGGTGTGAAAATATCAAAGACAAGCGCCAAGGAAAACTCAGCAAAGGAGTCTTGTTCCGCCTGGGCATCGTGCCTGCATACAAGGCTGTCATTGTCATGGCTGCACTACATGAGTACGGATTTGAAATCTTGGACAATCCACCATATTCACAGATCTAGCACCATCGAACTTTTACCTATTTCCTAATTTGAAAAAAAAAAAAAAAACACCTGGCTGGCATCCATTTTCCCACCGAGAGTGAGGTTATTGCTGCAGTGGATGCATTTCTGGAGGTCCAGTAGAAAACGTTCATCGCAGCTGGAATCAACGCATTGTAGCATCGGTGGCAAAAATGTACTGACTCCAAACGGGACTATATTCACGAGTAACTTTTTACCAGAGTCCTCAAACTCTTCATACTCAGGCCACGAACTTTTCAGACACCCTTCGTAATTTCTTAATTTGTAAAATTCCTAAATCGGCATTATTTTCTTTTGTATTTCTGATGAATAGGAAGCAGTATAACCAAAGGGGCTCGTAAATTCCAAACTTCTCTCTTTATCAAAAAAAAATAAAATAAATAAATAATAAAATAAACTAAACTTAAAAATATTTACAGGAAGTTCTTTCAGTAGCTAAGCTGTTTAGCCAATTTTTAGTAATTTAAACATTTAGTTTTATATTTTTGTTTCAGATTAAGCACTGCAGTTGTTACGACTCTTGCAGAACTGCTTCAAGACACCGATACATTTTATGGAAGGGCGCGCCATCTGACAACTAAAAAGTATGTTTGCTATTTTACAGTCCTGTTATTTTATTATTACAATAAAATCGATCGTTGCTTTAATAAAAATTATCACCTTGTTCGTGTAGTTGTTGTTATATGAGTATCAGCAACTAACGCCATGTTGCTCAGTGTATATTGTCTGTAAGTTGCATGTGTTATGTTCTGAGGTCGATTTTCTGTGTGCTGGAGGAAAAATACGAGTTTCCGGGAGAAAAAACCATGCTACCCTCGCCTGAGAGCCACGTTGTGAAAAAGGAGCATAAAAATTCCTCAGGTCATCGACGGGACACGAAATTGGGTCTTTTCCACGCAGCTTGGAGAGGACAGCGATCCTGCCAACTGTGCTACCCACGCGGGTTGTTTGTGTAGTAGGGAAAACTTAAGATATCACAGCTACGTTTAAAAATGTGACATTTTGTCTCGCTGAAGCCTGGGATTCTGTATTACCCAAACTTATTGAGACCTCGTGGTAAAATTGTGACATAAAAACTGGATGATTTTCTAAAAGATTTTAAAACTCGGCACAGTGAAGTTCAGAGTGGCAAACTTTGAATTAGTTCGGATTATCGCGATTGAAGTGCAGTAACTTAAAAAGAACCGGATGACGGTATTTGTCTCTAAGTTTAACAGAAGTCAAAGCCTTAGCGCCAAGGATAGCATTCGCTTGAATAAAAAGTGTTTTTTTTTTGGCAAAAGAATTCAGTATCACGTTCTTTGTTTATCCCCATTCCTGAATGATTATATTTAGATCCAGTGAGTTTTTTAAGCTAGAAGAGAAAAAAATTTTCGGGAATAGATATTTGTTTGTGAAGGACAATTATGTGGATTTATTAATTAAATACGGTAGATGCCATACATATTTGCAAAATTAGACAGTTTATTGACTCGTCTGAAGAAAGTGCTGCTTACTATTAATATCCGGGCACCCGCGTGCTGATATATTTGGTCACGTCCTACCCGTAGGCCTTCGACGAGACAGTAATACAATTTTGAATGCAAGATGTCGCGATCGACGAAGTAATAGTGCAACAGAAGCATTCGGTGTGTACATGACATTAACGGCACTGAAGAACTGTAGGCCGACGATTCGAGATGTGACTTGCAAATGGAAGCAGACTGGCGCTAAAATTGTCACGAAACGATCTGCAAAACCTCCGGAGTGGACAGAACATCACAGAAGAGCACTGCAAAGAATCATCCCCTCGGAACGCCAGTCAACGTTGCCGCAGCACACACACAGGTCCACAGTAAGACGATTGGGACACATGTAAACACCAGTACATGTGTCTCAATTAATTCTATAAATATAAATTATATTTATATTTAATTTCAAGCTACGTAGATTCAGCATTTATAAATTCTGTCGTTTAGACCTGTAACAGATGCTTTAAAATATTATTAATTTAAACTTAATTATGATTTGCTATGTATTTAATAATATATAGTATTTCAGAGCAATACAAAATGTTTGTTTTTCTCATATATTACTTTTCTCATAACATATTACTTTTCCTCATAACATATATAATTGTCCATTAACTTTCATATTCATTATACGAGGGGTTTTGATAAGTTTCCGGCCTCAGAAAGAAAACATGGCGCCAATGGCAAATGAATGTCATTTTATTCAACATAGTTCCCTTCCAGGTTGATACACTTGGCGCAACGTTCCTGCAGCAATTCTATTCCATGGTAATAGAAGTCTTTGTCTTTGTCTGCAAACCACCCCTCTACTGCTGATATAACGTCTCTTGTGTCCCTAAATGTTAGTACCTTTGAGGTGCATTTTGTGGTTGGGGAACAGATAATATTCTGGCCTTGTGGCAGGGAACATTGTCTTGAAGGAAAATGATGCGTTTTAACAACTTTCCCCCTCCTATTTTCCTTCAGAGCGGCATGCAATTTGTTCAACATGACCACATAACATTCAGCATTCAAGGTGGTGCCTTTTTTCAGGTATTCGCTGAGTATTATCCCCTCACAATCCCAAAATATCACACCCATCACTTTCCCTGCAGATCTCTGTCTGCAAAATTTTTTGGGTCGTGGTGATCCATCATGGTACCACTGCATGGATTAATTTTTGGTCTCGGGATCATACACGTACAATGGTGCTTTATCAACTGTCACTATTCGTTGAATAACATTGTTTGCGCTACTTGAAAAACGGTCCAAAATTGCCTTCGCACAGTCCCTTCTTTTCCTCCTGTCATCAGCTGTCAAGAGTTTGGGAACTCACTTGGCAGACAGTTTTCTCATACACAATTCTTCATGCACAATGTAATGCACCCACTCCAAACTGATGCTCAGGGTGTCTGCTACACGTTGCAGACCCGTCCTCCTATCTGCAAGGATCAGGTCGTGGACACTATCGACAATTTCCACAGTCACTACAGTCCTGGGTCTTCCTGGTCTTTCCTAATCTTCTGTGTTTGTTCTCTCCCTCCTGAAATCGGCCAACCACGATTTCACTGTGCTTTATGAAGGGCACTCCTTGGCCATTGTTTGTTTCAATTCGTCATAAATTTCTTTGGCTCCCATTTTCGACTCTTCTCAACTTTGGAAAAACTCACACTTTGCGTCGCCATGGTCACTTCAGACCTGTAAAAAAAATTACTACTATCAGGAAATAAATGAAATTTTTCCCATGTTATGAGAAATTTGGTAACAACATACTAAAAGGATTTTTATCTATTCAAATTTTTTCCTTGTCAGGCCGGAAACTTATCAAAAACCCCTCGTAACTAGAGCAAAATGTCTCTAATTCGGACCTTTTTGTAATTCAGACTATTTTCTTCCTCTTGTATACATTTTATTTATGTAAAACGGAAATTTTTTCTAAACTAGAACTTAATAATACAATTCCGAACTCCTTCCATATTCATTTCGCAATCACTTTGTAAAAGAAATAAAATCATTAAAAAAAAAAATTGAATGAAAATGAAAACATCAAGTAAATGTTAGATGATTCTGAAAATCAGAGGATAAAAGAAAATAAATAAAATGAAATGAAATAGGCCAATATTAAAAATTATAATATAAAAAAGTTCTAATTAGAACTCAGTTAGAGTGAAGTAATGTAAATTAGAATAGTAAGTATAGAGAAAAAGGCATTTAAGGAATCAAAGATGAAGATGTCACACAACAGTGGAGAAAGGATATTAAAGTGAGATCTAAAAAGTAGCTAGAAGCAAATAAAGATGAGGCTGGATATCATAAGAGGTGTGGCAATAAAGTTCCTGGACTGGTTCAATAAAAAAGAACAAAGTGTAGGAGCTCAAAAATGGTTTTATTTTTATTCAAAGTAATTACCACCTGATTGAATGCACTTATTACACCTTTCTAAAAGTTTTTGAAAAGAATCAGCGAAAGCGTCCAAATAGATGATTCCAGTTCTGCCGGTCCGTTTTTATTTATGTCCTCAACATTCTGAAATCTCTTTCCTTTGAGGATAGTTTTCACTTTGGGAATAATAATAATAAGAGGAAGTCCGCTGGTGCTAGATCAGGGGTGAATAAGTTGGATGGTCATTAGAAATGTCCTCACATCAAGTGCGGAATGGGCGGAGGCATGGTCGTGCAACAAGAACCAGTTGTATTTCTCTCGAAATTGCACCTCACTCGAGAAATGCACTTCGATAATCTTTGAAACACCTGTGTGTAGAACGCAGCATTGACTATCTCCTTCAGGTGCAAATTCCTTGTGAATCATACTTTTAACTTTGTCCTAATACAAATTAAATTAACATATGTAAAACGGAGAGTTAGATATGTTAATTTAGATTAGCAAACCGTGAATAAATTTGTTTTCACGAACTGCTTGAAAATATTTACATAATTATACGCTATCCTCAAAAAAATTATCAAACACACGTCGATTTAATATCGACATCACTACCAGTCACTTCAATAGCGGATCGGTTATGAAGGTGTATGAACTTCTGTGACTCATTATGCCTTAATTATATACCGGTATGGGTCACTTGCTTACCCAGGAAGAGCCAATGGACTAAGAAAACAGAGGTGGTTGTTATTGTTTAGAGTTTTAGGAGCATCGGCGACCAGTGACGGATTTAGCACTTGAGAGGCCCCAGGCGCAATTCAATTTTGAGGCCCCCCTCTAAATTTCGGTACCACTACAGTGTGCATTCTACGCGCATGTTTTACTATAGCACGCGCTCTAGATTTGGTGTTGCCGTTTAATCATTTTGGTTGCAAAATTATTTCATACATATTTCGACTGAAAAAAATGTAACATTAATACATAATCCCAAATCTAACATTAATACATAAAATTAATACATAAAATCTAGCATTAATGATAATATGTATTCTACTTTAGATTCACTTAGATATTTCATAGATATATATTTCATATATCTATGAATACTGCATAGATATTTCATATAATATGTGGGGATATTCGCATAAGAGTTTACTAACTTCACATATTAAATTATAGTTTTATTCAGTAACGGTAATAAAGATGAGTGTAAAAATTTAAAATGAAACAATTTTATTTATTTTTTTTTTTGAGACCTGAGATTTGAGGCCTCCTTGATTTAAGAGGCCCCAGGCGCGCGCCTCGTGCGCCTGTGCGGAAATCCGCCACTGTCGGCGACTAAGACCATATTGCTCCTTGTATCATCATCATCATCATCAGCCATTTTCAATCCACTGCAGGATGAAGGCCTCTCCAGCAACTTTCCAGTTCCTTCTGTTTTGAGCACTGGACATCCATTTACTACCCACAAACTCATGAATTTCATCTATCCATCTCCGCCTTTGTCTTCCAGGTTTTCTTCTAGCTCCTCTTGGATACCATTCTGTTATTTTCTTAGTCCATCTGTCATCATGTCTTCGAGCTATGTGTCCTGCCCAAGACCATTTTAGTTCTTTAGTTTTGATAAGAATGTCCTTTACTTGAGTTTGTTGCCTAATCCATGTGTTTCTCTTCTTATCTAACAGTCTTATTCCCAATATGATTCGTTCCATTCTTCGCTGTGTAGTTCTCAGCTTCTCTTCCATTCTTTTGGTGAGTGCCCAAGTTTCACTTCCATAAGTCATGATGGGGAGTATACATTGGTCCATTATTTTACGTTTCAGACAAACTGGGATATTGCTCTTCAGTATGTGACTATATTTCCTGAATGCTATCCATCCAAAATTTATTCTTCTCTTGACTTCCAGCCATTTATCATTATTACAGCTAATAACTTGTCCCAGATAAGTATATGACTCCACCTTTTCAATTACTGCTCCTTCAATCATTATTTCCCTTTCTGTGGCATACTTGTTCATCATTACTTTTGTTTTAGCCATATTCATCTTTAGTCCAAAATCCTTACTAGCTGTGCATAACTGATTAAGATTTTCCTCTAATTCTTTGGGATCATGGCTTATGACCACAATGTCATCTGCAAATCGTAAATGGTTTAGGTACTCTCCATTCACATTGACTCCTTTCTGCGACCAGTCTAATCTTCTGAAAGCTTCCTCAAGGGCAGCAGTAAACAGCTTCGGAGATATTGTGTCTCCTTGTCGAACTCCTTTCTCAATTTTAAATTTCCTACTGTCTTTGTCTAGTCTAATAAAGGAGGTAGCACTCTCGTATATTTTCTTCAAAATCATAATATATGGGGTATCAATGCCTTGTCTTTCCAGTGCCCGAAACATTGCCTTATGCTGTATGGAGTCAAATGCCTTTTCATAATCCACAAATGCCAGGCATAATGGTATTTTATATTCATTTGCTTTCTCCATTAGCTGTGATATTACATGAAGGTGATCCATGGTTGAGAATCCTGTCCTAAAGCCAGCTTGCTCTTTCGGTTGATTCTCATCCAGTATTCTTTCTAATCTGTTAGTAATGACCCTTGTGAACAACTTGTAGATGTGGGATAACAAGCTAATTGGTCTATAATTTCCAATTTCTGATTTATCTCCTTTCTTATGCAGCAAAACTATGATTGCATTATTCCACTGCTTAGGCGTCACACCTTTTCTAATGCACTTTGTGAAGAGCCTTGCCAGTTTTTGTGTTATGTCTCTTCCTCCCAATTTTAACAACTCTACAGTAACTTCATCTTCCGCCGGGGCTTTCTGATTCTTCATTTTCTTCAATGCATGCTCTACCTCATCAGGAAGAATATTGGGTATGTCGTATGTGTTGCTACTTTGCAATCCATCTTCCCCACTGCTGGCATCATTCCCCTGCTCCTTGTATAATTCTCTATAGTAGTCTTCTGCTATTTGAATTATGCCTTCTCTGCTGTTTATAAGTACACCATCGCTATTCTTCAGTTTCAGTATTATTTGTCTTTCTGTATTACTGCTCATGGCTGCTGATTTAAATCCTTTGTTTTCCCTTAATGCTTGTTCTACTTTTCTTGTGTTAAATCTTCTTATGTCCTCTCTGAGTCTCTTTCTAATGGCTTTGCATAACTCAGCAAAGTTGCTCCTCCTTGTATACTGTTTGCAAATTGCGTGTGTTCTGCGGGCGATTTTCTGTTTTGCTAGATGAAAAACCAGATGTTCAGGGAGAAAAAAAAAAAAAAACATTCTACCCTTGCGCGAGACCGACTAACGTTTTGAAAAAGGCCTGTAAAAATTTCTCTCGTCATCGACAGGACTCGAACTCAAGTCTTTTCCATCCAGTGTGGAGAGGACGGCCATTCTACCAACTGTGCTACCCACGAGAGCAAAACAGAGGTCCATGTAATTTTTGGAGGGTAGTGTATAATGTAATTAGGATTACCTCCTTTCCTATTAGTCCGACATAGTGAGGTTTTACCATATCTTCAAAGTTTTAAGCATGCAGGCCAACTGGCCTGCGAACATGGTCTGATGTTTAATCGAACTCTACATGAATTAACTGTTTACCTGAGCACTAGAAAAAGGAAGTCAATCAGTGGCATGTTAATTTAAGAAATTTTGTTTCTTGTTTTTTTAAAGAGAGTAATAACTGTTTAATTGTCAACTTATATTTTTTATATATTATTCATCGTTTAGTGGTCAGAAGACAAAAGAGTTACTTCTACTGCTAGTAAGTACACCTTGGGTACCTTTACCATATCGGGACGTTACAATCCATGCTGTGATATCACACGAACGATTTTTATCTCAGGACTGGGAAACTTTTCGCGAAGCACCGGTAAGTACCTTTCACTTAGGTAATATGAATAAATAAATAAATAAATAAGATCTTTATTGTACAGTACACCGGTACACGCAGGTACCACAACCATACAATACCCTTCATGGCACCATGCCAGGGGTTAACAAGCGGCAGAGATAATAAAGGAATTGTAAAGATTAATTATAGGTGAATTATATATAAAAAAAAAAAAAGTACTCATAGCAGATAACATTGACTTGAAAGGAAAACTAATACAAAATAACAAAAATAACAAATTGTGATAACAAAAGATTTTCCTCGAGTCCAGTTTTCTGAGAGTCTCTTGCCCCGCCATAACGATCTGAGATCAGTTGGTAGTTCTGGAGACCACGTGCAGATCTAGGATGATCCGTCTATACTTTTTATCATCTATGATTTTAAATAAGTCAGCATCCAGGGATTGAACCAGATGGAGCTTCTGATAAGGGAGGAACCGATCTTTCAAATGTAGTCTCGAAGGAAGAGCAAGAAGCTTGGGAGTGGAGCGGAGACCTGGTTGAGGAATCCGCCAGCACACGGTGTCCCAAACGTTGGGTGCTGAGACTCTCCCGGCAATCATTTTTACGGTGAAGATGAGTCTTCTCTCGTGCATTAATGCTGAAAACCTGGTTAAATTCAGGGCGTTGGCCATCGGTGTTGTGCGCTGCTGTGGTGGGAGATGACACTTCCAGGTTGCCCACTTCAGGAGCCAGTATTCAGGCGGCTTTTAATGGTTTAATTGTGGTGTCTGCAGCTGAGCCCCACAACTCTACTCCATACAGTACACTTCCAAAAATTATCATCCTGATATACATTTCTATCAGGTTTGTGTTGTAAATGTGTAGCAAGTGCTGCTTGGCAACCTACCGTTTCTTGTTGAATTTAGCGCAGAGTTCTTCTATATGGTGATGGAATCGTAATTTTCTGTCGAAGATTACACCCAGATCTCTTTGCTTTTCAACGCAGGGGATCCGGACTCCGTCAATCGCAGGCTGAATTATGGTTGGTATGGGTTTAAGTGAGAATACCATGATGGCAGATTTCTCAGGGTTCACTTGCAGGTCAAAATTCGTGAGGTACTGATAAGGTCTTGTTGATGGTTACTGTGGCGTTTTTGGCTTCATCGGTCAAATTTATTTTTGTGAAGATCTTTAAATCATCTGCATATGATATCATATCTGTTCTATTGTGTATTAGTGGGTAGATGATAGCAGTGAAAAGAATTCCGGACAGGACTCCTCCTTGTGGAACGCCTGCTTGTATTTGTCTAGTATACCTTTGTTTTCCTATGTACATTTGGATGATTCTATTCTGAACAAGGGATGTCAGAAACTTCAATACTGGGCCTGTGATGTGATAGCAATTTCGAAGGAGTTTGAGCAAGGCTGGGATGTGAACACTATCGAACGCAGCTTGTAGATCAAGATATGTGATTGCCATTTCTTCTTTCTCCTCAAATGATCCAAGGATTGCATTAGTAGTCATGATCAGGTTACTAACTGTTGATCTGTTTTGCAACGAATAATGAATTTGCTGGGGCCTGTGCGGGAGAATGTGCATGGTAAGTGTTTTCAGTACTGTTTTTTCAAGTAATTTCAATAGCCACGAGGAACGAGAGATGGGTCTAAAGTGCCTGGCTTCAGTTGGCTGGGAAACTTTTGGGAGTGGCCTAACAGAATATAAATTCCATATTGGAGGGAAAAATTCTCCTTTTAATATGCTATTGAAAATTATCAGGAGGGGATCACTTAGAAATGGGCTCAAAGATTTAATGATAAATTGTGGTACTTTGTCGATTCCCGCTGTACCAGTTGCAGGCAACTTATTAATCACAGATAAAAGGTCTTGTCTTGTTAATTCAATGGTTTTAAGTACATCTCTGGGCACATCATCATCAGACATGGGAATATCACTGGGCTCATGTTGGTTTTGCTGAACTCGTGCAATAAAGTCCATCCACCTTTCAGGATCAAACTGTGGAGGGAGTTCACAGTATTTCTGTCGGTATGATGGACAGCCCTTATGAAGAAGTGTGGTTTCAATGTGATGTTTTATGACTTGAGGCGGTTGAAGCTTGCTCGTCCTTTGGAGTACGCAATTCGGTCCGGAGCTAGTCCTGTCATTTTCCACTGTTTGTACAGTTCCTGTTTAAGCTTAAAACTGTTGCTCAGCTCAGGAGTCCACCATCCTCTCGTACGTTCAGAGATCCTTATTTTCTTTGAGGCTGCATAATTAGAAATTGTGATGAGCCAGCGAGTTAAAAGGTCTAAGGCAAGTTGATTATCACATTGCTCAAGTGCATTCCAAGGAATTGCAGTGGCTGCTTCTAGACATTTAGTAATATTGAGTAATTTTGGGCTCGTTATTATCTTGGTGTGGACCTGAGTCGAGACGTTGTAATTTGGAGTTAGAAAATATAAGTTAATTAATATTTAAGTAATTTAGGACAAAAGCCTCATGCCACGACAGCTGAGGCTTTTACACAAGCTAGGGCATAGCCTCATACGTAGCAGTGAGGAAACTAAGTTTGCTGCTTAGTACATCGATCTCATATTGTGAGGATACTTCGAAGTTTGTCCAGTTCTTCCTTGAATTTATTTATGCTGTTAACTTCTACAACGACAGATGGAAGTTTGTTACAGCAATCAACCACCCGCTGGCTAAAGGCAAATTTCCGCACATCTATTCTACATCTGTCTTTTCTCAATTTGAATTTATGCCCCCTCAGGTACTTAATCTGAACAAGAGGAAGACTCATCAGCATTGAACTTGCTCAAATCATTCAAGGCCTTATACACCTCAATCAGATCACCTCGCAGGTGCCTAGCCTCAAAACTCTGCATAAGTATAAGGTTATATCCTAGTTGTGCAGCAATGTAATTATGAATATACATTTCATTCCTTTTATTACTCAGCTTTTCCACTGCTCACCTGAAATGTTTTTACTTTTCTGAGATATTTTGATTTTGTTGTCTTGACACCACAAATGATATGAAGACGCAAACAAAGTTTAAGATTTACTTCATGGCCTGACTATACAGAATAATAAAACCATATTTAATTGTCAAATGTAAAAATAAAAGATAAAATATTTGCTATTCTTGTAGAGTAAACAATGATAAAAATAAGATAAATCAGGTGGCTATCTGTCCTTTTATCAACTCCCTAACAGCAGTTCACAGATTTGTAAACGACAGGAATGCAGACTATATGGTGTAAGGAAGCCTGAGGCTTTTGCTGCACCAGCCAAAAAAAAAAAAAAAAAAAAAAAAAATTCTGAGTTACCCTGAGAGAGTCACCAAGAAACAGAAGAATGGTGATATCCTTGAGAATTCTCAATACCTGAGTGTGTTGTCTTAGCTGCGAATTTGGGAGAAGGAGGAGGCTGTGTCATGGTATAGAGATCTTTCTGGTAGTATGGACTAGGTTCACTGATCGCAGTGCATGGAACACGAATGCTGCATGATGTATTGATGTCATGGACAATTGCGTGTGCCCTACATTACAGAAATTTAGTGGGCGCAGCCCTCATACCTTTCAACAGGACACTGTTACACATCACAAAGTGAATGTATATTTTGAAGTAAAAAAATCGGAACTTTGCAGTGGTTAGAAGACAGTCCTCATTCAACTTACAGTGGCGGACAAAAAAACTGCATCATTTGTGAATCTTGCAAATAATGTGTTTTGCGCTGTATTGCGGGTTGCAGAAATGTTCGAAATGCATGTGTTATAAATGGGATATATATCTCTGTGAATGAAATTCAATAAAAAGGCTCCACCTGATATACCTAATTGCCATAAATATTTTCCCAAAGGGTAAAATGCGTAATTAATGGAAATATGAGAAATCATGACAACCAAACATATATTTTATTGCATTTACATGTACAAACTGAAATGAAAATTTAACGTAATAGTCTTATGTACTGTAAATCAGCAAAATAAGTCCTCAATATTTTGTTGTTCCTCCTCAAACTGCAATTACAGCCTTGCAACGATCTGGCATAGAGTCAACTTCTGGATATACAGTTGCTCAATTTCGTGGTACCACACCCTTACAATGCTCTCCTGCAGCTGAATCTTACTTGTTGGCTTCTTCTGAGCAATTTTAGACGCCATTATGTACCAGCAATTTTCAATAGGGTTCAAATTTAGACTGTTGCCGGCAGGGCCGTTTTAAGAACTCTCGGGCCCCTCCCGGCGAATTTCCAAATTTGTTCCCTATTCAGTTTAAATTTTGTTTTAATTTTTTTCTGGGTATCTCTTAGTCGCATTCCTAACACCAGGTGAGGCCCCAAGTAGGCCGAGGGCACCTGGCGGACACCAGCAGCCCATGTTGCTGGGCCAGTCCAACATTGTAATTCCAGAATTTCTGAGTTTGACTGTTGACGACTGCAACAGGGCCTTCAAAAGAAGTGTTATTCGTGCCTCAATACTGCCTCACTAATAGTGAAGTTTCTTCCGTGAGATCCTTATCACCTTTTAAAGTTTGAGAACTTTCACTGTTGGAAGCCTCTTACTACGTTGAGAAATGAGAACTTTAACCTCTTGAAAGCCTCTGTTTTCATATACTGTTTTTGTATGCTAACAGTTTTCTTGTTGATATGTTAATAGTTTTTATGTGAACTGAGAACTTTCATCTTGTGGAAACCTCCGTTTTATTTTCTGTCTTTGTATGCTGACAGATCACATGTTGATATTTTAATAGTATATATGTTCATATGTTAGTTGCACAGATATTTAAATGAGTGGTACTTTTTGTTTTGATGTTGAATCTAAGAAATGTAATATATAAATTGTAAAAATGTAAAATATGCATAATTTTGAATGGCAATGGTTGCAGTATGATAGCGCTGATTTTTTATTTTTAAAAAATGGGTACCTCGGGGTGAGTTTCCAAGCCAATAAGCCGATAATCTTGACTGCGTTCTAGCAATGAGGTTAAACTCTTAAATTCTTGTTAATACCATCCTATAAGACTAGTTTCTTGGACGTTATCCTGCTTTTGAGTTCTTCTAGTGCCACTTTCTTGGTAATTGATTGTCAGTTGGTGTTTCTCAGAGGCAGCACATGGCTGCGCTCTCGTTGATGATAACAGTTGGATGATAATCAGATAGTTGTTGGTGTTAAGACTTTTAATGGAGAACGCCTTCTTCAGTGTTCTGTCATATGATTGATTCATAGACAGAACACTTGCAGACCTTACAAATTGCAATTCAGTAACATTTTAACGTGTAGAGGAACTGGATTGTACCTCTTAGCCTTACCAAACTGTATATCCTTGGTGTGTTTACCTAACTTTGTAAGAAATCTCCTGTAGGATACTTTCGTTACTGCCCCAGAAGGGCCCTATGAGGTAACAACGAAACTATAAATTCTGGGTTCTCCTCCATCACCAGCGAGATTCCCGAATAAGTTCTCTCCTAGTGGTAAACTTGGAATTATAATCGTTTCGCTACTGTTCTGGGGTTATTTTTTACATCTCTTGGACTGGCATATGCCTGTTTTTGGAACTTAGATTTTAAGAAGAGTAGGAAAATTTTACTTTTTCTGTAATTTTCAAAATAGAAGAGTGTAAAGATTTAAAAATTGAATGTTTTTTTAATCAATGCGTTAATAAAAAATTTGATTTCTTTGCAGCTCATTCGGTCGGTGGCAGAACTGACTAACGCGTGTACCGCTGTTCTCTATCGTTTCGTCCAACTTGCATATCAGGTGTGTTAAAAACTTTGCAATCTTTAGCAAAGTTCTTTTTTTATTATTTGTTATGTGTCTTATGATTTTCAAAAGTTATTAAAGTGCATTATTCTTATACCGAATTGTGAAGTTGAGAGGAGAAGGAGAATTTGGGAAAAGTAGAGCAATTATTTGCAACATGGGTGGGAAAGTTTGTTGTGGACACGTTCAGCCTTTCCGTAAGAAACGTTTGAAATATAGAAAACTCAAACTCATGAGAGAGCTGGTGAAAGCGTTTTCTGCCAGAATGCATAATCAGTAAATCCTACGTTCCACTGGTTTAAAGATATAACTCTTTGAAACATTTTCTCCCAGGAGAGTACTGAAGGGAAAGTATTCAGAAATAAACCTCATAATATCGTGGGTTTGCGGATAACATTTCACTATATATCACAGCAGTTAAATGACGTGAGGAATTTTATGGTCCTTTTTCAGCGAGCTCAGTTAGTCGGTCTCAGGAGAGGATAGCATGGTTTTTCTCACGGAAACTCGGGTTGTTCGTCCAGCAAAACAGAAAATCGACCAGAGTCCACGCAATTTACAGTATATGCACAGAGCAATATGATCCTAGTCGCTGATGCTCTTAAAATCCTACAACAACAATTAACATGCTGAGGCTTTTGGAGTGTTATGGCCAAGTGTCTAGATACTGAAAATGCATACTTACAATATCAGTACAGCATCTACAGTACTATACCCATACTGGGACATAGTGTCTGTAACTGTGAGCAGTTCCAGTGGTCACTCACAAAACCAATATTAGGAGTACGAAACCGCATACTGTCCTCTGTGATACAGTGATTGACAAAATTAATAGAACAAAATGTTTTTCATGAATAGTTGATTGTGAACAGTGTCGCTGAAGGCGGATATTTGATTTAATAGGCATTCTGGCATGCAAATTCCAAGTATCCAATAGAAATCGATGTACTGCCTTACAGAGCAGCACATTATGCAAATTATTTATGCCTACAAAAACATGGGTTGGAACCACATCACTTCATTCCCGTGTTATGGCTTTCTCAGTGGGACAGCCACATCTCTCAGGTGCTGAGGATGGCAAGTCATCACCGTTTCGATGAGTCTTTGAGATGGCGGGTCATTGGATGACTTGAAGCTGGAGAGTTGCAGGCGTAGGTGGTTTTGTGCCATGCTGTGTCATCTTGGCACCATGGAAGCAGTTTCAAGAGAAGGAACCATTACAGGAAGAGCTGGCCAAAGTCGCCTGAGGGCTATATCATCCAGAACAGACAGCTATCTAGCTCTAACAGCAAGACGGAACCCTACGACGTCCTGTCATCAACTGTCTCTTGAGTTTGCTGCTGTCACTGGTGAAAATATTTCCAACAGGACTGTGTTTAGAAGTCTCAGTTCAAGTAGATTCTATGCAACCGGATTGTGTTAAGAAGGACCAGTTCAAGTGGATTCTATGCAAAGAAGCCAGTGGTTTGTACCCCATTAAACCCAAACCACCATAGTCCTTGTCAAAACTGGTGCCATGAACATGTGACCTGAAGCACTGACAAATGGGATACAGTTCAGTTCTCTGATGGGTGAAGTGACTAAATATAGATCCATAAACTAGGCTTGTTTCCCAGAAAATAATGGAGTCAGTGGTGAATGAAGTAATGCAGGATCACCTTGGAAAAAATGCAGTTATATGGGAATCAGAGTATGGATTTTGTTAAAGGCAGATCCTGTATGACCAATCTAATTAGTTATGGTGCAGTAACCATTAGCATTAGTAGTGGCAAATGATGCAAGAAAGCAAGCTTATACAGCATCAAGCAAAAAAAAAAAAAAAAAAAAAAACTTCCCATTTCACCTGTCCATTCCGTCCAATAGTTTTTCTGGTTTTTCCTTGAATTTATACAAGCTATTCACTTCCACAACAACAGATGGAAGTTTGTTCCAGAAAATAACCACCCGCTGGCTAAAGGCAAACTCCGCACATCTGTTCGCAAATCGGTTCTGAACTCATTGAAATACTTGTCAAACAAGTCTAGGATTAATGCAGCCATGTAACATGAAACATTTTCTTGTTGAAAAATGCTTTGTTTATCTGGGAACAGCTACCATAAATGCACACATGTTTACAAATAATGGAACTGTAAGTCTCCAGTGAGGTGCTGATTAATAAGTATTAAGAATCACCCATCTCATGCTTCAGGCTATTGCTCTTTTCCACTGGTCTATACATTCCCTGCCATTGTTTTGAAACTGGGTTTTGGGAGCCACATGTTAACTACATCACACCACATCTGTCCATCTGCATGGTTCAGTTGAAAACATGATTCACCATTCATTAGACCAGACAACTTGTTTCCTGTTATCCACTGCCAGTGGCCCTGCTGCTGTGGCTGAATTTGCTTGTGATGGTCTGTCTCCACTCCAGCCACATTAATATGGCTTCCGTGTATAGGAAGCCTGAGGCTTATGCTGCAAAAGCCAAAAAAAAAAAAAAAAATTCCTGAGTTACCCTGAGAGAGAGAGAGAGAGAGAGAGAGAGAGAGAGCGAGAGCGAGGTAGAAGGGAATCATCAAGAAGAGAAGAATGATGATATCCAGCTCAGGACCGTGGGTGTTCCAAGCCCATACTCACCAGATGTGAGTCCCTGGGGTTATATATATATATATATATATATATATATATATATATATATGTAAACATGACTCCTCACTTCTTCCCATGGATTTCATCTCTTTGTAGGGATTTCACTTTTATTTGGAGGTTCTCTCTCACTACATGGCACATTACCTTTCTTAGCTTTACACTCCCTATCAGCTTCGCTCACCCTTACACAGAAACTATCCCACTCCTCCTCACATCACCAACCTTCTTCAGACTCCTTTTCGCCCTTTCTCCCCTCTTCGCCCTTTCTCCCCTCTTTGCTTCCTGGATTCCCCTCCAATCACATGGTAGGCTCAAAAGCTTGCCCACTCATTTTTCAGTATCCGATCAGCCGATCATCTACTTCCACTTATCAAGGGTTCCTTCTCGAATTTTCCTTTCTCGAAAGCTCTTCAATCTAACGGCATTCTTGATTATTCACGCTATTCATATGGATGTGGACGTCGAGTCTACTCGGTAGATATCTTTTTGGATACAATATTGCCACATTCCTTAAGTGTGATTGTGCGTTCCCTCCGGCGTGTCCTTGATTGCTATTACATACTAACTCCTTCCAACTGCTCTTTAGAGGATTATAATATCTAAGAAATAAAATTGAATTTATTCTTCTCTCTTTTGCTTTATTAATTAAATTTACTCTTCAACTACGTTTACTATAATATATATCCTGTACTTAATACTCTACATAATTTTTTAAATATAGACCTCAGACAGTTTTGCTGTTTTTCTATTTTGGTGCTGTATAGTTCTGTAAGGCAAAATAAAAAAAAAAATTATACTGAAAGAGAATAATGCCTGTTAATAAATATCTTTCTAAATATTAACCTAAAATTTTATCTAAATAATTTTTTAATCTGAAAACAAGTTTTTATTCTCTAATTATTTCAGGGTAGAGAAATGGCGACAAACCAGAAGGCATATGGTGTATCGTGGATAGTGAGAACCATATCTGAGGCAAAGTCTTTGGTAAATAATCATCGATTTACAGTGTGGTGAAAAAAATATATATTTAAACTGTTATTTATTCCTATGATATTATTTTTATATTTTACATCTCTGTTCATTATTCTTATATAAACTTTTATTGTGCAGTAACAAACAAAGGGACCTACATAATCCTCTTTTTGATTGTCAAGTTTGATATTAGACAGTTACAAATCTTATTTTTATTTCATTTTTTGAAAACTTTCACTTGGGAATATACAGTGTGTGTGTTCCAAAAAGGTGTAACCAATTTTAAATGTTTGTAACAAATGTAATTTTAATGGTAGAAACACGCTAAATGTCAGAAAAACAGTTGAAGTTTTTACTTCAATAATCCGTTCTTTTCATTTGCAGATTGTGACGGTTGTCCTGAAGTTAAAGTAAAGAGGTAACAAATGGATCCTGTGACCAAAGCACAGGTAGTGGAGTGGTTTATTAAACCCGGTCTGAAACGCAGGCTCAACGTAATTTCAGGAGTGCATTAGCATAAGTAGAGGCATATGATGCAAGAAAGCAAGCTTATGCAGCATCAGCCAAAAAAAAAAAAAAAATAAATAAATAAAATAAAAAATAAAAAAATACTCCTATTTCAACCCCTCCGTTCGTTCGAAATACCTGTCCAGCCGAGACTTAAATATATTTAGGATATCACTTCCACAACAAGGGATGGAAGTCTGTTCCACCAACCAACTACCCGCTGGCTAAAGGCAAATTTCCGCCCATCTATCCTACATCTGTCTTTCCTCAATTTGAATTTCTGCTCTCTCAGGGGATTATTCTGAGCAAGAGGAAGAATCCCATCGGCATTGAGCATGCTCAAACCATTCAAGGCTTTATACACCTCTATCAGATCACCTCGTCGGTGCCTAGTCTCCAGACACTGTAATTTGCAAAATTTAAGCCTTTCTTCGTAAGAGCAACCCTTTGTTCCGTTCACTAATCTTGTTGCCCTTCTCTATACTCGTTCCAACAGCTCTACATCCTTCTTAAAATGAGGCCTCCAGACCTGTATACAGTACTCAAGGTGTGGCCTGACCATTGCCTTATACAAGGGAATAATCACCTCTTATTCCTGCTAGAAAAATTCCTATATATCATTGACAAGACACCGTGAACTACTCTTGCAGTCCGTCTGCACAGTTCAGAAAACTTCATATCTGCCTGCACAATTACCCCCAGGTCCTTTTCATTCTCTACCACTGTCAGTGTAGCACCACAGAGTTGATACGTTGCTGCGGGGTTGCTGTTTCCCATATGTAGTACTTTACAATTGTCAATGTTAAACTTCATTTGCCACCTCTCAGCCCATCTGCTCAACCTTTCCAGATCCTGTTGCAGCAGTATAGTGTCAGTAGTGTCCTTAACAACCCTGCCAACCTTTGCATCATCTGCAAACTTGGACATTAAGCTTGATATATCAATATCATTTATAAATACAGAAAACAATAATGGACCCAACACTGAACCCTGAGGGACTCCACTAATAATATTAGTCCACGATGAGCAGTGTCCATTGATTACCACTCTGTCTTCTTCCCCTCAACAATCCCTTTATCCATAGCAGCAATTTGCCTCCAATACCGCACTGCTCCAATTTGTGCAGCAGTCTTCCATGTGCAACAGTATCAAAAGCCTTTCTAAGATGCAATATGACGTAGCCCAGTGGTCAGGGGCGAGAGTGCATAGCACGCGTTCCTTGAGTGGACCGGGGTTCAAGCCCGTGACTACTAAATACGATAAATATTAACCCCGGGGGCTCACATCTGGTGAGTATGGGCTTGGCACACCCAGGGTCCTGAGCTGGATATCATCATTCTTCTTTTTCTTGGTGATTCCCTTTTGACTCTCTCTCTCTCTCTCTCTCTCTCTCTCTCTCTCTTTTGGGGTAATTCGGTAATTTTTTTTTTTTTTTTTGGCTGGTGCTGCATAAGCCTCAGGCTTCCTTACACCATATAGCTAATAATAATAATAATAATAATAATATCAAAGTTATTCCATGCATCCAGTTCTTTTGTGACTGCATCATAGTATCAAATCAAATTGCTCAGGCAACACTTTCCCTTAACAAAACCATGCTGTGTCCGAGCTATAACTGAACTCTTGTCTAGATGATCCTGCAGTGCTTCCTTAACCAGTGCCTCCATTAATTTTCCTGGAACAGAAGTTAAACTCAGATCTGTAATTACTTGTGTCAGCCTTTGATTCTCCTTTGTGAATTGGAGTCACATTTACACATCTCCAGTCTATGGGTACCTCCCCTGAGTCCAAAGAAGCTCTCATAATTATGGCTAAGGGTTTGCTTACTTCCTTTGATTCCTCCTCTGATATAACTGGATAGATCCCATCCACCCTGGGTGCCTTTTTTATGTTTATCCTCAACAATTTCCCCTACACTTTCCTCTCAGTTATTACAAAATCATCTAGCTCACTGCCAGAGTTTACTTCACCTCTGGCATTCCCCTTCCTGAATAACTCCTCAAGTGTGAATGTAGATGCAAAATACTCGTTTAGTTTGTTAGCCACCTGAGCAGGATCCTTAACTGTTGAACCATCAATATCCAGTGGACCAATCTGATTCATCCCTTTCCTTCTAGAGTTTACATAGGTAAAGAACTCATTTCTGTTTTTCTTTGCATCCTTTGCCAAGGATTTCTCATAATCTGCCTTTGCCTGCCTAATCTCCTTTGTGACTTGGTTACAGACCAGCTTATATCTATCATAGGCTTCCATGTCACTCATTAATTTATATGTATTCCATGCATTTTTCTTCTCTGCCATATGTCTCATTAGTTCATCTGACATCCATTTAGGCCTAACCTTTAACAATATTTCTTAGTTGTTATGTAAAGCTTAGTAGCTTCCAAGATAAGTTCTTTGAATGCTTCCCATTTTGAATGTGCTGTTGGTTACATCATCAGTTGGTCCCACTGTATAGAATTTAAATACTGTCTCAAATCATTGTAGTCGCCTTTACAAAAGCAAAAACCTTTCCCTTTACCCCTGATGGTAGTTACCTCTTTGAGTAAATCCCACTTCAGCACACTGTGATCACTGCCACCTAGTGGTTCCTTTATATGCAGATTCTTAATGCATGAAGAATCGCTACTGATAATCAGATCAAGAGTATTACTCCCTCTAGTTGCCTCCCGAACATACTGATGTAGAAAAAAATCATCCAATAAATCCACAAAAGCCTTGCTAGTGTGTGAGTGACCAACCCACAAATTCCAGTCAATATCTGGGAAATTAAAATCTCCCGTTATAAGACTCTCTGATTTACTGGTCCACTCTATTTCCCTGTACAGTTTCTTATTATACTCATCAGAGTCATTAGGCCTATAACACACTATATCATTAGGCCTATAACACACTCCTACTCTCAATTTTGATTCCCCAATGCTTATGTCACACCAAACTGACTCGACACTGCACTATCCAGCGATATCGACTGGCTTAACTTCCTTGGATTTTGTGTTTCTTAACTAATAGCATAACCCCTCCTCCCTTCCTATCCTGTCTATCCTTCCTGTACACATTGTACTCCCCAATTTCCAGTTCTGCATTCCTTATATCTGTGACACCTCGTCTTTGATATCCCAACAATATCTGCCTTTGATGTTTTGAGCAATACCTCAAATTCATCAAATTTATTTACCAAACTCCTAGCATTGGTGTACACGCAAGTATACATGCACCTGTTTCTATTCTTAGCTACCCTAACACAACCCATTTGTTTACTCTTACTGCAATGATTCCCAGCAGTCTCTGAAATACCCTGCATCTTGTTTTCCAGGCTGCTGCTAATAGAAACAGTGCAAGAATCACTTTCACCTCTGCCAGTGGATACTGTTAATCTATTAGTCATTGTATCCCCCCAAGCTAGCAGTTTTCCGACTCACCTAACACTGCCTCGATAGCATCAGCAGATATTCTTGCACCCTTTCTATTTAAGTGTATCCCATCCGTCTAGAAGCAGTCTCTCCTGTTAACAAGTACAGACCAGGCTGAAAAAAATTCTACCCCTTGAGCTTTGCACAATCATTCCAGGGCCGAATTGATCGACAAGGCTCTCGTCATATACTCCCTCCTATTGTGTAAAGTGTAAAGTGTATTGATGTCTAACGGCACCAGGGGTTTCCCCCATCTCTGAGTTGCTTTCATTGTAGGTGTACCAGTTCACTGGGAAGGCCAGAGATTTAAAAGTGTGTGGATTTTGTATATGTGTAGTGTTGTGTATTGTTGTTCATCTGGCCGTTTAGCCGCTGGACCCCTGCTGGGGCCCAACGTTGTCCACACTTGGCCTCGTGGAGGCAGACCAGGTACACAGAATGAAGTTTTACTCTGGCAGGCCCTGCCACCTAGTTTCCTGCGATTTCAGTGACTAAGGCCCCCCCCCTCCTATTGTGTCTGGGCAGAATTTCAGACACTTTCAAATTCAACCCTAATTCATGGCTTTTTTTCAACAGTGACCTGTACTTGTTAAGTAATTCCGCCGGTCTCCTACTCTTAATATCATTAGTGCCAACGTGTACAACTATATCACCTTTTGAGCCCTTAAAAGATGATATCCGCTCTACAACATCATCAACCTTTGCCCCTGGCAGATATACCCTTGTCCTGTTCCACCTATCCTTTTTACATACCATGTTCCCCGTTTCCCTCAAAATAGTCACCAACAACTACTAGTTCCTGTGGGACAAGCGCATTCTGCCTTGGGGGTTGCCGCTGTGTTGCGTGATGACCAAGTGCAAGCTCTGGCGTTGATGTGGGCAGCTGAGAGCTTGATGGGCTGCTCAATTTAGATCCTTCGAGGGCAACCACCCTGTCCTTCAAGCACTCATATAGGCCCATAACAATGCTGAGTTGTCACCTGATTTCCTTACACAAAGACATCCCCCTTGGCAATATCATGTCCCATACATGATTGATCCACAAGCATCAAGCAAGCAGTGCATTTTAAAAGGCTGTGATTCAGAGGGCAGCTGCCCCCCTCAGTTCTCCCATGAGCCACAGCACTCCCATTAGCTTGAGCCTTTTGCTTTGCTGCTCTGGTCTGAGTCATGATTTCGATTTAATTTCAATAAAATTTCAATTTCAGTACAAATTATAACCCTAAACTTGTATCCCAACACAGTTATAACGCTATATATATTTTTCAGTATCGAGTATTATCTACGAGTTCCGTTTATATAATTTTCGTATCAAGTTATGTATTAATTAATTATGTTACGTTTGTAAAATCTAAGTCGTTATATGTATTAAGTTAAAAAGTACAATTTAATTGACAATGAAGTTTAACAAGATTAATAGATTTTACTGATTAATTGAGAATATTATATTATATACTATACTATACTAAGCTAAGCTAACGCTATCTAGTTCTGGATATAACGTTGTATCGTATAACAATAGCGGAAAGTTACGAACGGTAAATCTACGGACACGTATTAAATTCGGGATAAAGCCATCAACCCGTAACAGCATCAGAAAGTGGTATCAGCTATTCAAGGAAACAGGTAGCGTCCATCCTAAGAAAAGCCCTGGTCGACCAGCGTTGATGAAGGAAATAATGGAAGTTGTGAGAGTCGTATTCGTTCTTAGTCCCCGAAAATCCGTTAGAACAGCAGCACAGCAACTGGCCATCCCCAAGACTTCAGTGCATAGAGTGTTGCAAAGAAAATTGAAAATGCACCCGTATAAACTGCAGATTCTCCAGCACATAACCCAGGATGACTGTGTGAAATGTAAACAATTTGCAGAAGACATGTTGGAGAAAATGGAACAAGATGAACGTGTAATGACACGGATTTGTTTCACGGATGAGTGCACATTTTATGTTTCGGGAAAGGTGAATAAGCAAAATGTCAGAATTTTGGGGACTGAAAATCCACACTGCATGCAGGAGTATCAGCAAGATAGCCCAAAGGTGAATGTGTGGTTTGGCCTCATGGTTGATTGTGTTATTGGACCCTTTTTCTTTCAAGAAGCGACTGTGAGAGTGGATAATTACCAGGACATGCTTGAGCTTTATGTGTATCTTCAATTGGATGAACTGCCAAATAGGGTTATTTTCCAACAGGATGGAGCACCGCCACATTGGGCTTTGGGTGTGAGGAGGTCTCTTGATGACAAGTTTCCTGGCTGTTGGATTGGGCATGATGGTCTCATTGCGTGGCCACCACGTTCACCAGATTTATTCCCTTGTGATTTTTTCTTATGGAGATTCATCAAAGACAGTCTACAAGACCCCTGTTGCAGACTTAAAGTGCAGAATTACAAATGCAATTACCATGATTAAGCGTGACATCCTTGAAAAAACATGGGATGAACTTTATTACCGATTAGATATTGTTCGTGTGACAAGTGGTGCACATATTGAATGTCAGCAAAAACTTCAACTGTTTTTTGCACATTTAGCGCAGGTTTTGTGTTTCTATCATTAAAATTACATTTGTTACAAACATTTAAAATTGGTTACACCTTTTTGGGACACCCTGTACAATATGTGAATTTAGTAAAAATTTTTAATATGATGATATAAAATATTGATATTTTATTCTATTTCCAAAATTTGAAGATAGCATAGTGCACTACATACTATTTGAAGGGTTAACATAACAGAAAGTAACAAGTTACACTGCAGAAGTCCAGGAGTACCTATCATTAATTTCATATTTTAGTGAAATTAAATGACTTATGGAGTATTTTTAGGAATTCTTCATATTTTGCTCATCATTATTCAACAGTTTTTCATAATTTTGATTATAATCAGTACTCAATACCACTATTTATAATTATACAAAGTGCTAAGTAAAGTTCTTATCAGGGTAGAGAAATGCTAGAAGGGGTCAACAGGATTATCTGTAGAGGAGGTCATCAGGATTATCTGTAGAGGGGTTCATCAGGATTATGCATAACAAAAAAAAAGCTGACGAACTAATTGATAAGCCAAAATGGAGTGTTCCCAGTAGCATACCTTGGAAGTGAGTTCCACTAACTCTGTAACTATGATAGATAGTGCTCTACAGTTAACTGCAAAGTTGGACAAAAATTTGGGGCTACATGAAATCTAAGGCATATGCTACACCCCTGCTAAGTCTGAAAGACCTTGAGGAATGAATGCACACTTCCTGCTGTGCCACTGATGCCACCATAATACCATAGCACAAACTGAAGGCTGTACTGTGGCAAGTAGCAACCATTTTGAATTTGCCTCATCCTCTAAGTTATGTATGCATTTTATTAGCTTGTTTATATTATAAGTGGTTACTGTATTGAAATAAAATTCATACCCTTTACTGCACCTGATTTTGATCCTGGGGTCCTTTCTGCATCTACTTACAACCAAGGCCAATTATTCAATCTTGGACTTATGGGTCGTAAATCCAATTACAGACAAATATCGTTATCTATGGTCCCTTTTCAGGTGATGCTATACAATGATATACAACTTCAAAAAGTTGTATATCATTGCCTACAAATGCATTACACATTTCAAAATCTGGGACATAGTCAAAAACAGTTGTTTCAAAACTTACTTGCTCTCATCAGTTTGTGGGTGATCTTTGTTAATAACTGTGAATGACATTTTGTCTAACGGAACAGACAAGTGTTGTATGGAAGTAAAACCTCTATTTAAACATAACCATTTTATGTGATTTTAACTATTAGAACTTTAATTTTAGCCAGCATATTGTTAAAAATTGCTGGAATAATTTACCTCCTGGGGATATTTGAGAATGACAGCTTGGGAAAATTCAAAGGTCAGCTGGATACATGAGGAGAAAAATATATAGGTTATTTATTTTGTTTTTATTTGTTTTATAAATTCATTTATATATATATATTTACTTTTATTTGGTTATTTATTATTATCATTATTTTATTTTTGATCAGCGCAGCAAAAGGTGATGGCTTCCTTGCACTATATGGTTAATACCAATACTAACTAGGTTGCATTTGTCCTATTACAAGATTGCAATTGCAATCTTATAATATTATAGAGTGTAGGGCATATGAAGTCCAGTTCTAGGCACACATAATGGTTGTCATGTGTTTAAATGGAAGTTTTATTTCCATACACTGCTTGACTGTTCATTTAGACAAAATACATTATTTATGATTCAGCATATGTATTCTAATAGAGATCATCTGCCAAATGATGAGCCAGTAAGCTTAAAAAAAAATGAGACACTACCAGTCCTTGTAGTGTGTCAGATTTTCAAATATATATGTCCAATTTGCCTTTTCAGGTGATGCTATACAATCTTATAAAATATTAGCAACTTAACAAAACCATGGATAATGGTATTTGTCTCTAAGTTGAACATAAGCCCACGCCTTGAGGTTGAATACTTGGTCTTGGCCTTCAGTGGGAGCAGAAAGATCCCCATGATCGAAATGAAACAGCAAAGCATATGAATTTTATTTCATTTTAACTATTGCACTGAAATATTCCAATCCTACGGTATGGTTAATGTAGAGTACATTCTTATTGCTGCAATAAATTGTGGCAGAGTACTGTATTGTTTTGTTGTTGTTACACACTAAGAGCACTAACATTCAAGTATACCATTGTGGATAATGCAGAGATGTTCTTTAGACATGTCAAAATTGCCTTTCCACACCAAATTAATTGTCTTAGTGCAGATGTAGTGCCTATGGATTTCTATGAAATCACTGATGCTTTCCAATTTTGTAGTTGCTGTTTCACACTTATATATCACAGTAATGGAATTGACGATGGCAATATGAAAAGTACAGATACAGCAAATGTTCCATGACCAGGAGAGCTGCAATGCAGCTTACTGAACAGCTCAACACCCCCCCCCCCCCAGTATATAGTCCAGACTGTCCACTGTCCACACTTCTATTCTAACATCAATGGGTAAACAACAATTTCCAACCACTTTAACACTTCAGTGGTTAGAAATCTCAATATGGATGCAAAAGTTACTCCGCTGTAAAGAACAGTTTGATCTCATTTTCCTGGATATCTGAGCATCACTTGACAGCCTAAACACCTAAGCATTGAATGTGATTTATCAGCAATATTTTAGAATTCAAGGCAATCAACTAAAATTCATTATGAACATTCTCAAAGATTGAATCCTTATTATCAACAGCCACCAAGTCCAACTTAAATTTGATACATGTTGGATGGTAGAAGGAGCGTTCAACTAGGTATGATTTTTCTATCCTGGAAATCCTCTATCAATGTCCATTATAACCTGACTTCATATGCAGCCAATTTGAAGCTTTTCATCTCCTTCAACACCTTAGGATATGTAGAAACATCCAAACTGGAGGCACCAAAATTATGACAAACCTTGAAACATACCTTTAATATTTAGGTCTCTCCCAAGACAGGGTTAACTAATAAAATCAGCACAAATGTTGTTCACCAAGAAATATATTCCAAATAACATAACAAGAGCCACATTAATGGCAAGAAAATCCAAAAAACCTCTTCCTGCTGCAACCTTAGGGCCATTTGAGATGAAGCACTTAACTTCTTAAAGCACTTCGAAGCCACCAAAGTTAAAATTAATTATTCCCTCTGGGCCACCCCACCAGAAACTTGCAGGAATCAACAGAGTCTAACCTAATTATTACTTATGAAACCAAATGCCTATATACCCTCAATGCTTCTGTTATCCAACTTCTGCAAGTCCGTCTTCATATATCTAGTAGTTTCTTAGAACAGAGAATTGGACCTTGAGGTGGCTGAACAAAGTGACAAGACAGAATAAATAAAAAGAATCAAAATTTTTAACATTTTCAAATAAAAAAAAAGGATTTGAAGGCAATGAAAAGTGTTGTATATAGTGTTTTTATGTTATTTTTAAAATTAATCAGTATATAAGAAATTAAAATGAAGCATTTTTTCATATTAATTTTACTATACAGGATTGATATATGTGAATTCATTTTATTTTCAGGAAAATTTCATATCAAGAATGATGTGTCAGGTGTTGCTTCTTACAACCAAATCTCACATGGTATCACTGAATCCCAGCCAAGCAGTACTGCTCCATCAGCAGCTTTCTGTCCTACATACTTTAGTCACTCACTCACCCGCAGTTGCCTTACATATGAGATATGCCTTTGCTGAAGAGTTTAGGTAAATACATTTATATACTATTTTCTACATGATTTTCACTTGAGTAACCAGTCAATGTTAATTTGATTACTTTTGCATTTCTACTTTTGTCAGTATTAAAATTTCAAACTAAGGAGATTTCTTTTTAGAAACTAATTTGATCCATTTTCAGAGCAACAGATCTAGAAATTAAAATGATAATCCATTGTAAAAATTTAATTCAACTTAGGAAATGAATATGCAATTAAAAAATATTAATTTAAGAATTAAACAACTAATAAGAAAATTTACAATTGAATGTATAATTTCCATAATTATAAATATATAAAAGGGCTTCTCAAAAAAAGAATGACCATTTAAAAAAATCATAATAATCTTACAGATATTTCTAATTTACTAGTGTGTAGAATTATCCTTTAATTAAGTAAAGGGCACTGTTCTTCTGAATTGGCTTGGAGCTCACATCTGGTGAGTATGAACTTGGCAAACCCAGGGTCCTGAGCTGGATATCATCATTCTTCTCTTTCTTGGTGATTCCTTTCTACTTCTCTCTCTCTCTCTCTCAGGGTGGGTGCGCCTCCATAGCCAGGTGGGAAGGAGCAGCAGTGCGTAGCACACGCTTCTTGATTAGACTGGGGTTCGAGCCCGTCACGACCAAATACGGAGGATGCGGAAAGGTCAGGGAATGACGACCGCATATTCCCGGAGCAATATGGCCTTAGTTGCTAATGCTCCTAAAAACCAAATAATAAACAAACTCTCAGGGTAACTTGGGGAATTTTTTTTTTTTTTGGCTGGTGCAGCATAAGCCTCAGGCTTCCTTGCACCATATGGCTAATAATAATAATAATTCCCACTCTCTCTTTCAAAACAGTCCGAACACGTGCCGCCAACATCCATTTACTGTCCAACTTCAAACTCATGGAACCAACTTTTCATCTTCCTCATTTATTCATTCAACTACCGTTTTCTGGAACAACCTTCCTTCATATGTATTTCCTGAAAATTACAATCTAAACAGTTGAAGGTTCTAATACCATTCGTGTTTGGGATTTTCATAAAAAAAAAAAAAAAAAAAAACCTTAAATATGTCCAAATTCACATTATTCTGTCTTCATTTGGAGTGGTAGTAGCTCTGTCATTATGGCTGGCATGCATGAAGAACAGTATACTGCTCTTAAAATTTGCTATTTAAAATATTGTACAGAGGCTTCTTCCTCATTACAAGAAGATTACATTATAACACTTCCCTATAGCAGAATTAGAGAGTGTTTTAAACAATTTAAAGATGGATGCAAGTCAGTAACAAAGGCCAGTTTTCAGGTGTTCATGCATAGGTGTGTGTCAGCATGTTGTGCCACCACATCTGTATTACTTTTCTGTGCTTAAGATGTGTGAGAACATATGCACCAAAAATGTTCTAATCTCCATACTGGTGGTAGGAAGCTTTGTTTAAGTGTACTCTCATAGTGCTCTTGTTATCATAGAGCTTTTGACTTCCATTAATGTAAAATATGTAACATAATCCTCCATATAATTGGCACCTGGCACCATGTGATTTTTAAATTTCACAATTAGAGCAATTCTCCATAATTTGAATCTGGGAAATTTTATTATTTTAAGGCCCCACAAGATCTTTATTCTGTTATGTGGCAGGTAATATGTAAGAAAATTACATGAATTTTGAGGTTTTTTTTTTGATAATTGCAGCTTGAAATCATTTATAACGTTTCCTGAGTATCAGTTTCTAAGTCTGTCTTGCTCACTTTAAAATTTATATGATGTACAGTTTGAATGACAGTATCAGTTAGATATTATTTTTTAATGTTCATTCATTGGTTGCCAGGTATAAATGTCATTGTGGCAATGTTGCTTTGCCATTCCTTCAGAACGTTGCATAATCTTTTGTAAATTGTGTAATTTGCTGCCAGCAGTTCTATAAATTATCAGATTTCAAAAATGTGGCAAGAGCATTGCTAGATTTATAAGATTAGCATTAGCAAAGGCACATGATACAAGAAAGCAAGTTTATATAGCATCAGCCAAAAAAAACCACTTATTTCACCCATCCACTTGCTCCAAATGTTTGTCAAGTTCTGCCTTGAATCTATTTAAGCTATCAACTTCTACGACAGATGGAAGTTTGTTCCACCAATCAACCACCCGCTGGCTAAAGGCAAACTTCCACACATCTATCCTACAACCGTCTTTCCTCAATTTGAATTTATGCCCTCACAGGTGATTATTCTGAGCAAGAGAAAGAATCCTATCCGCATTGAGCATGCTCAAACCATTCAAGGCTTTATACACCTCAGTCAGATCACCTCGCAGGTGCCTAGTCTCCAGACACTAATTTGCAAAAACTTAAGCCTTTCTTCGTAAGAGCAACCATTTGTTCCATTCACTAATCTTGTTGCCCTTCTCTGTACTCGTTCCAACACCTGTACATCCTTCTTAAAATGAGGCCTCCAGACCTGTATACAGTACTCAAGATGTGTCTGACCACTGCCTTATACAAGAGGATAATCACCTCCTTAATCCCTTCTAGAAAAATTCCTGTATATCATTGACAAGACACCATGAGCTACTCTTGCAGACCGTCTACACTGCTCAGAAAATTTCATATCTGCCAGCACAATTACTCCCAGGTCCTTTTCATTCTCTACCACTGTGGTACCACAGAGTTGATACGTTATTCTGGGATTACTGCTTCCCATGTGTAGTACTTTACATTTGTCAATGTTAAACTTCATTTGCCACCTCTCAGCCATTCTGCTTAACTTTTCCAGATCCTGTTGCAGCAACGTACTGTCATTAGTGTCCTTAATAACCCTGCCAACCTTCGTATCATCTGCAAACTTGGACATTAAGCTTGACATACCATCATCAATATCATTTATAAATACAGAAAACAACAATGGACCCAACACTGAACCCTGAGGGACTCCACTAATAACATTAGTCCACGAAGAGCAGTGTCCATTGATTACCACTCTCTGTCTTCTCCCACTCAACCATTCCTTTATCCATAGCAGTAATTTTGCCTCCAATGCCACACTGCTCCAATTTGTGCAGCAGTCTTCCATGTGCAACAGTATCAAAGGCTTTTCTAAGATGCAAATATATGATATCAAAGTTATTCTTTGCATCCAGTTCCTTTGTGACTACATCATAGTATGCAATCAAATTAGTCAGACAAGACTTCCCCTTAACCAACCTATGCTGTGTCCAAGCTATGTCTTGTATGGATGATCCTGCAATGCTTCTTTAACCAGTGCCTCCATTAATTTTCCTAGAACAGAAGTTAAACTAACATGTCTGTAATTACCTATGTCTCCCTTTGATCCTCCTTTGTGCATTGGGGTCTCATTTGCACATTTCCAGTCCATGGGTACCTCCTGAGTCCAGGAAAGCTCTCATAATTATGGCTAAGGGTTTGCTTACTTCCTTTGCCGCCTCCTTCAATATAACTGGATAGATTCCATCCACCCCAGGTGCCTTTCTTGTGTTTATCTTCAACAATTTCTCCTCCATTTTACTCTCAGTTATTACAAGATTATCTAGCTTACTGTCAGAGCTGAATACACCTCTGGCATTCATCTCCCCGAATAACTCCTCATGTGTGAATGTCGATACAAAATATTCATTTAGTTTGTTAGCTACCTGAGCAGGATCATCAACAGTTGAACCATCGATATCAAGTGACCAATCTGATTCATCCCCTTCCTTCTAGAGTTTACATAAATAAAGAACTCTTTGCTGTTTTTCTTTGCATCCTGTGCCTCCATAGCCAGGCGGGCAGGAGCAGCAGTGCGTAGCGCACGCTTCTTGATTAGACCGGGGTTCGAGCCCGTGACCACCAAATACGGAGGATGCGGAAAGTTCAGGGAATGAGCACCGCATATCTCCAGAGCAATATGGCCTTAGTTGCTAATGCTTCTTAAAAAAAAAAAAAAAAAAAAAAAAAAACAAATCTTTGTATCCTTTGCCAAAGATTTCTGGTAATGTGCTTTGGCCTCCCTAACCTCCTTTGAAACTTGGTTACAGACCCACTTATATCTATCATAGGCTTCTGTGTCACATGTTAATTTATATGTATCCCATGCATTTTTCTTCTCTGTCACATGTCTAATTAGTTCATCTGACATCCATTTAGGCCTAAATCTTGAACAATATTTCTTTGTTGGTATGAAAATCCTAGTAGCTTTCAAGATTAATTCTTTGAATGCTTGACATTTTGAATTTGCTGTTGGTAACATCATCAGTTGGTTCCACCGTATAGAATTTAAATACTGTCTCAGACTTTACAGTAAATACACAGCCCATGTATTTACTTGTTCCACTATGACTCCCATCTTTATGAAATCAAAACCCTTCCCTTGATGGTGGTTATCTCTTTGAGTAAATCCCACTTCAGCACACAGTGATCACTGCCACCTAGTGGTTCCTTTATCTGCAGATCTTGATGCATGAAGAATCACTACTGATAATCAGATCAAGAGTATTACTCCCTCTAGTTGCGTCCCGAACATGCTGCTTTATAAAACAATCATCCAATAAATCCACAAAAGCCTTGCTAGTGTGTGAGTGACCAACCCACATATTCCAGTCAATATCCGAAAAATTAAAATCCCCCAATATAAGACACTCTAATTTACTGGCCCACTATTTTCTCTGCACAATTGCTCATTATACTCATCAGTTTCATTAGGCCTATAACACACACCTACTCATTTTTCCTTTCCCAGTCTTTATATCACACCAAACAAACTCAACATTGCATTGTCAACCCACATCAATTGGATGCACTTCCTTAGATTTTATGTTTCTTAACTAACAGCATTCTGTACACATTGTACTCCCCAAATTAGAGTTCTGCACTGCTTATATCTGTGTGACACCATGTCTCTGATATCCCAACAATATCTGCCTTTGATTTCTTGACTAGCACTTCAAGCTCATCGGATTTATTAACTATACTCCTAACATTGGTGTACATGCAAGTATACATGCACCTGTTTCTACTCTTAGTTACCCTAACACAGCCCATGTATTTACTTGTTCCACTATGACTCCCATCGGTCCTGGAAATTCCCATTGTCTTGCTTTCCAGGCTGCTGCTCAATTGCATTTCAATAGAAGTAGTGCAAGAATCACTTTTACCTCTGCCAGCAGTTGTTGTTATTTGGTTTTTAAGCATTAGCAACTAAGGCCATATTGCTCCAGGGATATGCGGTGTTCATTCCCTGACCTTTCCGCATCCTCTGTATTTGGTGGTCAAGGGCTCAAACCCCGGTCTAATCAAGAAGCATGTACTACGCACTGCCGCTCCTGCCCACCTGGCTATGGAGGCGCCTCTGCCAGCAGCTACTGTTAATCTATTAGTCCGTGTATCCCCCCAAGCCAGCAGTTTTCCGACCCACCTAACTCTGCCTCGATAGCATCAGCAAATATTCTTGTACCCTTTCTATTTAAGTGTATTCCATCCCTGTAGAAGCAGTCTCTCCTGTTAACAAGCACAGACCAGGCTGAGAAAAATTCTACCTCTTGAGCCTTGCACAATCTCTCCAGATTCTACTGTAATATCACAAAACCTTCCTTTCTTAACTTCTATACTTTCCTGGGCCATAAACTTTAAGGTAAGTGATTTAGAAAACTGGGAGAGTGATTTGTTTTTACTTGAAATATAAATAATAGATATTTTCTTCTAAATGTTATTTGAAATGTATGAAGTATGGTAATTTTTTTATTTTTTTATGACAGGTATTTTATCTTGAGTCATGTCATAAGTGAAAATGTGCCAATAGATTATCCAATGAGAAACAGTATATTACAACTTGTGGACAATTTACGGTATGAAGTACTGGAGAAAAAGTCATCTATTATTGATAGCTCCAACTATTTTAATACCCATTATGCTGGGTGATCATGAGACATTTCAAATTCAGGAATAAAGTTTTGTATTACAAGGATTACAAGAACTTTCAAGAGTGAACTGAAATCAGCATTTTCATTCCATTAATTGCTGCAGATGTAAAGAATAAATTTATTCCATTAAGAATAATCCAAATTCTATTTAGGATCATTCTGAAAACAGCAACACAGTGTATTGAATTAGAATATATTTATGTCATTTCTATGTGATATTTGATGTTAAGTTTCAGATATATTAAGGAGACAGTTTCTGCGGACAGTATGATGGTCAACAGGTGGTATACAGATTTTAATTCTGATTATAAAGATGTGTATGAATGAAGCAATCATATGTGTGCAAATTTATGTGATGAAAATTGAAGGGCATTATTATAATTCATGAAAGTCAACAGAAATGAAAAAGAAAAAATTTTCCACATGTAGTAACAAAACTTAAATTTTGAGGTCTAAAACTGTAGAATTTAGATTTAAGTTAAAATCATGTTACAATCTCATTTTGTGAAATCGTCCTCTGGGGTAGAAACAAAACAAAACACAAAAAAACGTCATACTACTTGCCAACATTAGTTGGCTGGTAATCTGGATTTCATGTTTCAAAGGGAAAATTCTGATTAGCATTAGCATAGGCATATGATGCAAGAAAGCAAGCTTATTCGGCATCAACCAAAAAAAAAAAAAAAAAATTAGTTTGACACCTGTTTTGTGTTGGCCTGAGGAAGCTGTTGTTGTGTAGTTCAACTGGTGCTGAGAGAGAAAGAGATGAGATAATTTAGCTTCTTAACCTGACCTGACCTGACCTGTTTTGCCTCTGCTTGCAATGAGCCTGGGTTGATATCTGAACACTAGTGGGCTACATTTCCTCTGTTTCTATTGATGTTTCTCCTTGGGCTGAGTTGAATTTCCCAAGACTTTAAATTCCTTCCTCCTCCTATTGTGGCTTATGACAATAATATGTGGATTCAAAAATAGAGAAACAATTTTTATTGATGGAGCAGAAAGTAATACTCCCTCTCGCATTTCATTTCTGATGTGGAACCTATGGGCTGCTCAGTATAGTGCATGCCACACTAGCAGTCTTCTTTAGTTTTAAAATTTCTAGGGGGAGGAGCTTTCAGGATGTTTTATGTTTCTATTTTCTGTAAGGTACACCTGGGTTTGTATTCCTTGGTTATTTTATAAATCATTTCTCCTATCCCAGTATGATAGGGAGAGCCAGGATCTCTCTCTCTACTATGCAAGATATGATTCTTCGGTAAATAGTCATCTGATCTTGTCTAGCTCATATTCTAATTCCTGAGGGCTGCAGTTCTGCAGACCTCGGAATCAGCCTCTTTACTGTGCCAGCTCTGACACTGGGTAGATGGTTGAACTGTGAATTTAGAACTGTTGCTGTGTCTGTTGGCTTGTATTCGATGTTGGTGGTGATTATATTTTCTGCTTTCTTCACCAGAAAATTAAGAAAGGGTAGATGTTGCTTTCTCCTGGTTCAGAGTGAAACTAATATTCCAGAGTATGTTATTTATGAAGTGAAAATCTAAAATTTCCCTGTAGTTTAGTTTTAAGACCTCAAAAGTTAATAAACTGCTTATTATTGCATGAAGTGAAGTGGTTTTCTTTCTTAATTTGCAACACATGCAAATATTTTTAAAAGTAGATGATAAATTTTATCATGGATTCTTATGGCTGCTTAATTGTTTGAAGTACTCTATTGCAGAATGAATATGATTGTGACTGAAGGTGCTGTCTTGTGTGATGAAGAATGATCGCTATATAATGAATCAGCTGCAACAGACGGCTCTGTCCACTTCAGTAATATTTTTTGAGGGTAAAAAAAGACAGAGTATGATAGGTTATGTTAGGAAAAAACCTGTATTATTAAAACAGTCTGTATATATGTCTGGTTTAATTCTAAAATATTTCCACTTGATCTGAAAAGTGAAATTTTGTATGTATATACCTTTCTGGGCAAATATTAATTTAAAGTCCCCATGAGATCTTTGTTTTATTGTGTAGTATGTTAATATGTTAAAAAGTCATATGAACTTTATTTTATTTTTTTTTTGATAAATGCAGGTTGATATTGGTACCTAAAATCTGTTTCACTGTAGGCTTCAATTAGTTTTCACTTCAAACTATAAGCCCTATATATTTCATTTGTAAGAATAATTCAAATCTGAGACTTAATTTTTATTTGGGTACAGAATAAGCTGAGAAATAGAGAACAAAAAAATTAGGAAGAAATTTATATATTCATTTTTTAAGTAAGTATTATCCCACTAAATGAAATAAAATATTACTAATCACTACTGTTTACATTTTACAATACTGTTTTGTACTGTACTGTTGTCATTCAAGTAGTTATGTACCAGCTCCTTTCAATTCATTCTCTTAACAAAATATATTTTTAAAATCAAGTTTCTACATTATCTGTATGGATATTAATATGAGTATTGTGATTCAGTTTTATTGACATATTCTTTATTTAGTCAATTGTCTATCCTTCTACATGCCTGTCTTTCATCCTTCATAACTGTTGTATAGTCAATTTTTCATTTCATTATGCATGCTCCAAAAATTTATTTTTAATTATTAAGATTATCTTTTATGCCACTTCACCTTTACCAAAACTGACATCAATTTTCAGGAACAAATTTATTGGAGATATCGGTAACAGCCTATCACATTCTGATGGACAATATTTGCTAACAGGTATAATATTTCCTTAACAGGGATAAGGAAGTGATTATCCCATAGTTGAAGGCAATCGTTAGGTAACATCTGAATATTGCATACAGGCCTGGAGGCCTCATTTTAGGAATGAAGAGCTGCTGGAATGGGTGCAGAGAAGGACAGCGAGATTGAAGGGAACAAAAGGGTGCTCTTATCAAGAAAGTCTTCAGTTCTGCAAATTGTAGCATCTGATTTAGTTGTTTAAGGCTTTGAATGGATTGTGCAAGCTCAGTGCTGATGGCATTCTTTCTCTTGCTCAGACTACACACGAGGGGGCATAAATTCAAATTGAGGAAAGATGGTCGTGGGACAGATGTGTGGAAGTTTTCCTTCAGTTGACAGATGGTTGATTGTTGCAATAAACTTCTGTTGTCAAGGAAGACCTAGACAAATTAATAGAGGATGAACTTGCTTTATCTTGCATATTTATAAGCTTGCTTATAAGAAATTGGTTTGCATATTTATAAGCTTGCTTTCTTGTATCATTTGCCACTACTAATACTAATGTGTGTATAGTCATGATCATTTAGGGTGTGGTGAATAAGAAATATAATAAAAACATTTTAGTCAGAGAAAGTTTGTTCAAAGTAACAAACAAATAGTTGTATTTTATTTTTTTGCAACCATACTGGTTGAAACATATCAAGCATATATTCATTTGTCCGTAACTGCTATTGCATAATTCACTAAATTTTGGTTATTGTGTTTAAAATAACTTTTATAACTACAGATTATTTAATTTTTGCAAGTAATTCACCTCCGAATATATTCAGATAATATAGATTTTTTTATTTTATTAAAATTAAAAATAATTCTTTTTATTGCAACAAACTTCTGTTGTTGTGAAAGTGAGTAGTTTCAATAAATTCAAGGAAGACCTGGACAAATTAATAGAGGATGAACTTGCTTTATCTTGCATATTTATAAGCTTGCTTATAAGAAATTGGTTTGCATATTTATAAGCTTGCTTTCTTATATCATTTGCCACTATTGCAAAACACCCTCCTGGCTCAAGCATTAAGAGTACAAGTACATATGATAGTTACTTGAGAAGGATGGGGTACACTTCAGGATAATTGCTTTGGGTGTAACTCTGAATTGTTGCAGTTCTGAATAGCAAGTGTGAAAATTTTGATCTAGTAATTTACACAATGGTATGGTATAAATAATCACTAAAAAAAAAAAAAAAATATATATATATATATATATACACACACATTTTTTTTTTTTTTTTTGTATCTTTTGTTTGGCAGAATTCTGCTGATATTATACAAACAATTTTTTTCTCTGGTTTTCACTACAGCAGCGGTTTTCAATCGGCGTGTAAAAAAAAACCTTAGGGTGCAGCAACAACATTCCAGGGGTGCCACGTCACTTGGGTTTAAGTTACTTAAATTGATTATTTTTTTTTAATTTCATTATAAAAAGGTTATTATTATAATAACCATCACATAACATTTTTTTTAATATTTCTCTCTCTCTCTCTCTCTCTCACACACACACACACACACAATCGGATCTAACCAGCAGAAAATTGCGTAGGGGTGCCACAAAATAAAATAAATTACTTAGGGATACCATTTATGATTGAATGTACCTCCACGCAATCTTAAAAACTGTTAGCTACCACTGCTTTTTTTTTTTTTTTTTGAATGTTCAGGTAAGTCCTTATCTTAGAGTTTTAATATCCATTTTCAAAAGATGGTCTCTTAAGAAAATATATTTTATGTCACAGATATGAATTCACTGATCATAACACAGTATTGTACTGAAAGGGAAACTTATGTGGGTCACTGATGTTTCAGCACTCTTATGTGAATATTGCAAAGAGGATTACACACTGACACACAATGGCAGTCTGTTTATACATATATTTTTAACATACGAAATTCTTATTTCTTATACTAGCACTTTGCAACAGATTAAATATGAAACACTAAGTTCAGAAATTAAAATTTGAATAATATATTTTGTTTCCCCAACATATTTGGAAAAAAAACCTAACACATTTTTATTTTTACTTATTAAATTTCATTTATTAAATTCTGCTTTTTTTTTTAATAAAAAATAATATCAGTAAGACACAAAAACTAGCAGCTATTGGGTATAATTAATAACAGTTTTAAATATTTGAATCATTAAGTTATCTAGATTTTATGAGCAAATATTGGGTCAAGGTAAATATGATACTGTGGCTCTTGAAAACTTTCAAGGAACCACAGTATCACAGTTATACATGGAGATAAATCTTTAGTAGTATAAGTAGGACAAAGTTATATGCAGAAAAATGACGATATTAGTGGCTGTATTATTCTTAAAGTTAGTATTCAGACAATTCCAGCCATAATATGTCAGTACAGGTGGCCCTCATTTTGTGCTGATTCGCAATAGCACCGATCACTAACCACAATGCCATTTTTATTTATTTTTGCAATTTTTTTATAAATTGAAAGTTTCAAACTGTCATACAAAATTTGTCGGCATCGTACTGTGCTATGTATCATTCACGTGACAATCTGAGCCAATCAGCAATTAGCGCATTCGTATCAGAGACGAGAAAGATTCCTGCCTTCAAAGTAACCGCTCGTGGATGCAGGTAGTAAAGGTCCATGTGGTGAAGCATTCAGCTGGTTGTTGTTTACACTATTTACACGTGTTGGAAATTTATTACGCTAACATTTTTTTATTAATTGTGGTATTAAATAATAATAATAACAGTGATAGCCGTGTGCAGTTTTTTCCAATCGTGTTATAAAGTTTTTAATTTAATAGAATAAAGGCACGACATGTCTGTTAAAAGTAGTTAATTGAATCCTAGTGCAATATTTGGAGGATAGAATCTGATGAAAGTCACCCTGTGTGTAGGGCTATAAATATGCCTCCATAGACTATTACTACAGCTATGAAGAATGCTAATAAAATAAAACAATCAATGCAAAGTGGTAGGTAAAATTTTTGGTGCCCGGAACCTAACCCTGTGATTTCTGTTCGACTTCATTATATAAATGGTTCCATTTGCACCTGTCCCCCCCCAGGAACCTAACCCTGACATAAATTGAGGGCTACCTGTATACTTAATTTATAAATTGTATGTGTTCTAAATCAGCTTTTTTCTCGTCAGGCAGCAAAACCGGAGTTTAATTTGGGGGGGGGGGCTCCATTCTTCATCCAAGGCTGATTAATCAGCACTAGGTAAAAGAAATCTTAGAAAAATTTCATATCAACAGAATTCAAATCCAGACTTTTCCACTCAGCAAGTGAAATCACTAATTCAGTTACAGAAGTTGCTTATGCAGTGCAGGGGGGGGGGGGGGTTAGAAACAGATTGATATAAAAATGTTTTATATTGTACAAAGCAATCTAGTATTAATGCAATATGTGGAGGTGTGCCTCTAATATACAAGTGTGGTTTACTATTGTCAATAAAAAAAATTTAGTATGAAACAGTCAAAAATTGCTGTGCTAAGCATTTAACAAATTGGACATGTGAAACTTGATGTTTTCTTGTTCATACTGTAGCGCAAACACGACACACTAATAAATAGTATCCTACACTCATCTACCTTTCCTGGCCCTTACATGCTAAGTGCATATGTCCAATCCAGCCATTGACTACATGCATCTGCAGATGTCACGAATGCACAGACATGAAGATGCACAAAGGTCACCATTCAGTGGCTCTTTCAAAAGTTCTGAAACCTTTTGATTCTAGCACTCACACACATATTCTGGGCCAAGTTGTATACAGTTATTATTCACAACTGACAGAGTTATGTATATAGCTCTGCCAGTGGTTAAACTGAAGAAAGATTAATTCAATCGATAATTTTTTTTTTAACTTTTATTACTAAGCTTTTTTCATTTAAGTGAAAAAGTTTCGAACATATCAAGCTACAACCCCTTCTGGAAAGATACAGTATAGTCATGTAAATCTGCTTAGAATTCAGCAAATATTTTTATATTAACTAAAGCTATTCATTTTCAGTTTTTAGAATTTATTAGTGAGAGTGTTTTCACTCACATTTGCAAAATTTAAAGAATTCCACTAATCTAACATGACAATGTAATTCAATTGTTTAAATTTTTCTTAAAACATCTTTTCACTGTCAGATCTGAGCAATTTGCTTTGCTGCATTAAGAATTGCTATTTGTAAACAACATCTAAAAATATAAAACCATTCATAACAAATTCTTAGTGATATATGCAGGAAGATTACTTCACATTCATCAATAAAAAACAATATTGTGGTCATTGTATAATATTTATTAACATTAAATATTATTACAAGCTTCTGCTGGCATTTCACATTTAAAATGCTACCAGCTATTTTCCTGTTATAGTCATCTATATTTTAGTATCATAATTTGTAGATTTACAAAGGCTCAGAATAGATCTACAGACATCAAATGCATTACAGAATAATATTATTTGCACAAAGTTAAAAAAGACACTTCCCACTGCAATATGTTGGACATACATGTTAACTACTATGCCAGAACATAGTACTGCATCAGTGGGGCAATTTATACTATTAAACATGGTGATTTTTTTATTCATTGTACTAGTTTATTCATCTGAAGAACATAAAATATCGTTTAGAAATAGAAATTAAACTACATTTAGCAGTGTTGGGAAATCCACATCATAACATGTTCAATATATCCTCCACATTTATCAATAATGTGTTGCAGTCAGAGTGTGAAGTTGCAAAGAACATTTTGTCTTCAACCACTTTCTTCAGCAAAGGAATGGTTTGTGGATTATTCTGAAGCAGTCTTTGAGATAACACCAGATAAAAATCATATGGTTTTAAATTTTAAATCAGGTGACATTGGAGACCATGCCAGTCCTTTTATATACACCCCAGAATAGCAGCTATAAACCACCCTGTTGTCAAAAATTTCACCCTGGGACTCCAGGAAAACTCCTGCAGTATTCAATGTTGGCAAACAAATCTCCAAACCTTTCTAAATGACATTACTAGTACAAAACATTTGAAGCTTTCAAAACTGCAAAGAAAAGAAATAGTATAACGAATAAAAAATCACCCTGCACAAGAACAAACAGCAGGAAGTTTTTGATGACACATGTAGCGAAAGCAGTGAATATTTATCATTAGTTACAGGACACTTATCTGGATCTCCGTAGCCGAGTGGTCAGGAGCGGGAGTGCAGTAGCATACGCTCTTTGAGTAGATGGGGGTTCAAGCCCGACTGCTGAATACGGTCGATCTGCCAACCCACAATGGACCAGCATGGCAGATTATGTCCATTTCCCTCAGCATGAATTGTTGAGGAGGCTTCCATTCTGCAGTGGGTTGATAATGGCTGCACTTTACCTTTTTTACCTTATCTGGATCTGCAGATCTGATATTAAGCAAATTATTGGGAAAGTTAAAGAATTTTGTGTGTCTTCATTATGTTTGCAAACTGTGTGTTTATTACTGGTTGTCCATTTTCCAACAACTACAGGAGTGATGCCTTGTACCTTTTCTTGAAAGGGCTTTGATATGCTCCTTTCATCAACAGGATTCAAACCCAGATTGTTCCAACTGGGTGGTAATTAACAGTGCCACTATCTTGCCACAAGTGCTCCTACAGTGCCACTATAAGTCAAGACCCTTTTTATAGTAGATGCTGCAGGACTTTAGATATGCTGTCTCCTCTCAGTAAACAGTGATAAAATATTTGGGGTGATGGAAAAACCTAGAGTAGACAGAAGTTTCCCATTTTTTAGGGACATATCGCCAAGCTACTCAATTCTTGCATTTCATTTGTACCCTTATTAGTTCTGGTTATATAACATTTGATGTTATACAAATTATCTGGAAAAAAGTTATAAATTTGTCTTATGTTTGAAATTGGTAACCTACAAAGGAAGTTATCAACTACTTAGCTATAAACTGTTTTTAACCTCATCTTATTCATCTACATTTAAAAATGAGTCATGGTTGTATTTTTAACAAACCTCAAGAAAAGTTTTTTTTTCATTAAATGAAAAATTCACCAGGCAAATTATGTTTATCACGATCAAAAGTAATTAATTTTTAGGAACTAATTTTGATCCTTTTCATAAAATGTTTATTATTAAATAAGCATACGAATGGTATAGTTCTTTAAAATTAATGCCCAAAATTTAATATAAACTGATTATATAAAATGAAAAACAGTTCATTCTGTAAATATATTTTCTACAACTTCCTTTAGAAAAAGATTTTGGCACTGATTTCAGTGTGCAAAATTAAATTCCCTAAGTTGTGGATATCCTGAGCCACAATGTTTTTTTTTTTTCTCCAGATTGATCAGTGAAGAGTGAAACTGTCTATTTAGGCATAGGGCACAATAGCTCAGTGCATTCATATTTCAGTAATCACACCTCTGGTTTTAATTACCAATGTGTTAACTTGGTTTATGTGAGTGCATAAACTGAACATATCTGAAAAATAGTCACAAAACTGTTTATTTATATCAACTTATTTTCAAATAATTGAGTCATTTATATGGTCTCCAAATAAATGGAACAACCTCTATGATGAACTTTCAGATACACAAAGGCAAATCATAGTAATATCAATCACAATTTATGGCACCAGTAATTTCCTTCGAATGTTATATTTTATTATTTCAAACTTAGTCATACTGGAAAAAAAAACTGTTCACAATGTGTTTTATTAAAAGTTAAATTTACTAAGCCCAATAAAAAAGATTTGCCAAAAAGGAGTAGAAAAAAAAGCTCAATTAGTCTGTACAGTATATTTCTTGCACCCAGTCCAAAATTTATGAAGAAAAATTTTTGCTGATAGATGCTTTACATGTATGTATATATTAAGTGTATGTATGTTCATTTGTAATTTATATTTACCCCCTCGGAGAAAATAAATTTCTGGTACTTGTACTAATGTATTGCATTATTCACTGTAAGTTTGCTTATATATGTAAATATCTTTTAGAAAATTAAAGTTAGTAATTTTTTAAGTTTGCAGATGTTTACTTTTGCAAAAGTAAAACTCAATCACCAATTATTTAATGACATATTTTCTTCAAATAACTATACCATACACAACTGAGAAGAAAAGACAGCAAATAGACTGTTAAATTTTTTTTTTTTTGTATCAGAGCCAAGTAGTGATTAGATTCATCGACAGCAGTGCTTTCTATTAAGGCATACTAGATGGGGATCACAACTCAAAAATATCTTGGATGTATCCAACCAAAATAGTTTAAACACAAAATATAGTTTCAAAGAATTTATCTTGGAGGCTACTAGGCTTTGCATACCAACTGGGAGGTGTTCGGGCGTTTAGGCCTAAATGGATGTCAGATGAACTAAAAAGACACATGGCAGAGAAGAAAAATGCATGGAATACATATAAATTAATGGGTGACATGGAAGCCTATGATAGGTATAAGCTGGTCTGTAACCAAGTCACAAAGGAGATTAGGCAGGCAAAGGCAGATTATGAGAAATCTTTGGCAAAGGAGGCAAAGAAAAACAACAGAGTTCTTTACCTATGTAAACTCTAGAAGGAAAGGGATGAATCAGATTGGTCCACTGGATAGTGATGGTTCAACTATTGATGATCCTGCTCAGGTGGCTAACAAACTAAATGAATATCTGCATTGCATCTACATTCACCCATGAGGAGTTATTCAGAGAGGGGAATGCCAGAAGTGAGTTAAACTCTGACAGAGAGCTAGATGATTTTGTAATAACAGAGGAAAGTGGAGGAGAAATTGTTGAAGATAAACATAAAAAAGGCACCTGGGATGGATGGGATCTATCCAGTTATATTAAAGGAGGCAGCCAAGGAAGTAAGCAGACCCTTAGCCATAATTATGAGAGCTTCTTTGGACTCAGGGGAGGTACCCATGGACTGGAGATGTGCAAAAGTGACATTGGAGGCAAACTGCTGCTATGGAAAAAGGGATGGATGAGTGTGAGAAGACAGAGTGGTAATCAATGGACACTGTTCATCATGGAGTCCCTCAGGGTTCAGTGTTGGGTCCATTGTTGTTTTCTGTATTTATAAATGATATTGATGATGGTATATCAAGCTTAATGTCCAAGTTTGCAGATGATACGAAGATTGGCAGGGTTGTTAAGGACACTAATGACAGTGCGCTGCTGCATCAGTATCTAGAAAAGCTGAGCAGATGGGCGGAAAGGTGGCAAATGAAGTTTAACATTGACAAATGTAAAGTACTACATATGGGAAGCAGTAATCCCAGAGTAACGTATCAACTCTCTGGTACTACACTGACAGTGGTAGAGAATGAAAAGGACCTGGGGGTAATTGTGCAGGCAGATATGAATTTTTCTGAGCAGTGCAGACAGTCTGCAAGAGTAGCTCATAGTATCTTGTCAATGATATACAGGAATTTTTCTGGCAGAGATAAGGAGGTGATTATCCCCTTGTATAAGGCAATGGTCAGGCCACACCTTGAGTACTGTGTACAGGTCTGGAGGCCTCATTTTAAGAAGGATATAGAGCTGTTGGAATGAGTATAGAGAAGGGCAACAAGATTAATGAATGGAACAAAGGGTTGCTCTTATGAAGAAAAGCTTAAGTTTTGCAAATTACAGTGACTGGAGACTAGGCACCTGCGAGATGATCTGATTGAGGTGTATAAAGCTTTGAATGGTTTGAGCATGCTCAATGCTGATGGGATTCTTCCTCTTGCTGAGAATAATCACCTGAGAGGACATAAATTCAAATTGAGGAAAGACAGATGTAGGATTGATATGTGGAAGTTTGCCTTTAGCCAGCTGGTAGTTGGTTGGTGGAACAGGCTTCCATCCTTTGTTGTGGAAGTTGATAACCTAAATAAATTTAAGGCTGAGCTGGACAGGTATTTGGAACGAATGGAGGGGTGAAATGGGAGTGGTTTTTTTTTTTTTTTTTTTTTGGCTGACCCTGCATAAGCTTGCTTTCTTGCATCATATGCCTCTACTAATGCTAATATGTACTTAACTTATATATACATTATTAATTTTTAAAATTATGGTACTACTTGGGAGCATCAGGTTTGTAGTGACCCCAACCAATATCCTCATTTACACTATTTAAAAATTTAATATTCAAATCTAATTGTCATTAGAAATAATTCCCACACACACAGGGTGTTTCGTTACATGAACCATACTTTAAGATTGATAAAAAAAACAAAGAAACAATGGAAAATGTTTGTGTAAACATGTCTGATTCTGAACAGTTACAAAGCCATGGCTGTTTGAACTTTCAAGAATGGTCATCAAGTTTTCAAAAGTGAAAAATAAAATATGAATAAGCAAATATGTACCTAGCATCATGAATAAACATTTTATTAGGTATGTGTCTGCTCAATTCATCTAGATATGGCCCACAATATGAAGCACTCTCTATAAGAACAGACATGGCACAAACTAACTGGTGTGCGGATGGTGGAGACTTAATGGAAAGATTGTAAATGTTTATAAATAGAACCTACAAAATCCCATCCCCAAAACACCATGATTGGTTGCAGGCCTTCTGGTTTTTAGATTTTGGTGATCCCAAAATCAAAAAACCAGATCCCAGTTATATATGGGAGCTCTTAAGGTGCCCTTTGTAATGCTATTAGTTTTAAATGACATGGGAAAATCTGGCTGATATAATTGTCACCAGCATTGCTTCTGGGAAAGGAGACAACTTTTTTCTTTGTTTTTTTTTTTAAGAGATCCAACTTTATCCAGAACAGTCCAGAAATTAGTTACTGTCTATAGCATTCTTGGACTTTTACATTTTGATAACTAATTTATGCATGTTATACAAGGGCGGGTCAATAAGTAATGCACTATAAACTTACCATCTTTATTATCTGAGATACTGCAACCATACTTCACATACATAAAATACAGTCTTTCAACTTTGTGAAAATATCACCCAACGTAAGAACCACTACACTCACTGCATTTTCTCCAATAGGTCTTTTGGTTTTCAGAACTCGATTTTTTGTTTACTTTTTTAAAAGTTTCAGAACACTTTTTCAGTGACACACTAATTTAAATTGAAAAAGAATGTTGTAGATTCTCTGTGAAAAAATATTTTTCCTTCATTAAGAGATTATTAGTCAAGTGTGGGAATAAACTTGCATCTAAGTTTGTAGAAGCTTGAAAAAATTTAAAGGACTAGACAAATTATTAGAAGGTACTGTCAAATAAACAATTTTTTTTTTTTTTTTTGACTGATGCAGCTTTCTTCCTTGCATCATTTTGGTAATACTAAATGCTTATCAACACTGCATTCCCCAAAAAAGTAGAAGTATACTAGAAGAACATGGCATACAATGCAGAATATTGCAATTTACTGTTAATATTTTTTTTTCAAACAAATAGCTCTGTTCAAGTCTAATAAAAATGTCAACAAATTTCAGTGTAACAACACATCTAGCAATGGAATAAATAATACATTAGTTATGTAGTAATCAATAATAACTTAAGTAATAATCAATAGTTCAGCAGTTCAATAAATATGTTACTGTTAAGGATAAGGTTCGTTGGGAGAGATTTTGGAAGATACTGAAAAAACATAATGCTACAATTGTAGCTTCAAGAAATGTCTTAATTGTCACAGTTACTTACTTGAAGCAATTTATGCATGCTCTCATACAAAATGGACCTATGCCTTTGTTAAATATGATCTAGCTATTGCACCCTGAGGTGCCAGTTCTAAAGTAAGGCTCAAATTTTTTCAGCGATTTTTCTGATCACTACAGAGATAATTCTACATAGCAGATCAAATGTAGTTTACAACCAAGCACATATCTGCCTAAGTGAACCAATAAAATGTGATTTTTGGGAATCTGATTTTGGAAAAATAACAGTTTGGTGTGGATTTAGTACTTGAAGCACCATTAGCTCAATATTTCTGTAAAGAATAGTAACCAGTGCTTCCTATTAGCAGCTGCTTTATGATGATATAATTCCTGTCATTGAGATCTGAGAGAGAGAGAAGCAAAACATTTTTTTAACAAGATAGCACATAACTCCACGCATAAATGCCATCCTGGATGTGCTTTATGAACATTTTGGTTCTTGAATAATACTGAGCTACTTTCCACAATAGCATTAATGTGATTGGTTGCTCAGGCTGAAGCAAATGTTAAATTTTTTACATTCTACACTTACGATGTATAGAAATTAAAGGGAATAGTTTGGAAAGTACTTAGTGTATGATGTACAGCATGTTTAAAAATTGCACAGAAAAAAACCTAGGAGCATATTCAAAAATATAAAATAATAAAGAAAAGGTTCCTATTAACATATGTCTCAAGAATCTTTCCTTTCAAATATTAAACAATCTTAAATACATAATACATAGAAAGCTCTAAAAGGAAAACATCTAAAGTAGCTGTTCAAAGTGACATCAATTTTGTTCAGTGCAGCATTCAGTGTGAACAAATCCACAATTCCCAGGTATGGCTTATTATTTAAGAACAATGAAGGACTTAATGGATTCATCAGCTTCCAAAATGTAATTTCCCAGTTTTATCATGCAAAATTAACTGAGAAATTGCATTTCTGTTGAAAACATTTGAGTCTGTTTTGAGAAAACATTTGAGATAAATTCTGATATTGTTAATGGTTTCAGCAGCTTCCAAAATGTGATTTCTCAGTTTGTCAATATAAATAGGAAAAAACATGGATTTTGTGTGAAGGACATCGTACAGGGCTGTTCCAACCAATTTGTCAGTTACTGTACTCTGTATTTAAAAATTCAAAACCATCATGGGCAAAGTGGTCTGGTACACTGTTGTGCATAAACTTCATCTCCTGCCAATTTTTGGGAGTGGAGCATGCCTTCCAATAGTTTCCACAAATTATACCACAGAAAAATGTAGGTAAATCATTCCTGAAAGCACTGCTGGTAATAAATAAGAACCAATATGAACCCAAAGAATACTACACCAAACATTAAAGGAAAATGTATGTTGATAATCACTACTGACAACAGTGTATGGATTTTGTTTGGCCTAGGGATGAGTGCTTCAAGAGTTGAGAATTCAATTTCTTATAAAATACGATTCTTCTGTAACCAGCTAGCTGAGAAATTGAGGATCACGTGTATACTGCAAAGTGAGCCACTCACAAAAGTTTGTGTTTATGCATATCTTGTAACAATAATTCTTGTACAGGCATACTGTGAAATGTATCAATTGCTGTTCATGTAATCATCTCTATGTGCTTTCAAATGAAACATTTATGCAACCTGATAAGCTCCTGGTAGGAAGTATTTTCAGCATGAAGTATTTGCTCTTTAATACTTGCAGTTCATTGAAATCTTCCTCTATCAGCATATACTTATAATGGTTTCAGCATAACTGTTTCTCCAAGTTGTCTCTCCACAGCCGCAAATTTTTTATGATTTGGTACCTGTAGAGGTGAAAATTTTTTGGCATATCTATGAACAGCAGATATGGAATTCTTTTAAATCCTGCCATAATTTAAAATCATATCAACTTAGAAAAAGTAAAGAGATTTGTAGTGTTACCCATAATATCAGTTTGACAAATGTCATACTGTAAACAACAAGGCAATCGCCATTGAATCTGAAACAAGTAACAGTGACACTCCTAATATGTATTGTGTTACACTGGCTACTGAATAACTAGTATAATTCATGCAGGAGAGAGAGAGAGAGAGAGAGAAAAAGTCTGTCTTATGGTATGTATGTTTTGTAATTTATGGTTAATGTTTAATTATCTTGGAAATTAAGACTTTTGAGACATATTTATAGGAACTTTTAAGAAAATGCTTCTGGATTTGTTACATGGAATTTTTGAATGTTCTATAACTTGAAACCGTTATTGGTTGGCTGTTTAGAGGTTTTTTGGTGCATTGACTATATCAGTTATAGTGTTCAAGTTCACATGGCTCACTGTGTATTTTTGTAAAGAGGTACAATGAAAAAGTTCTCAAATGTCAAATATGCATAGTGACTTAAACTGATTAAACTTAAATTTTCTCATTACTTTAGACTGTTTCCTAACAATTGTCACATCTGCAATTTGTCAATCCACTTATGTTTTTGGCAGGGAAACTGGAGCAACACACAAAAACATTTAAAAGTTTATAATACTAGCAAACAGAGAATAATTCTGTTCCAGTTTTAAAAGTCAGAATTCTATACATGTGTGTTGAACAAGAAAAGTTGTATACACATTGGAGGAATAAATATGAAATTAAAAATAATCATAATAAAATAAGATAATGCTCAAACTACAAATATTTTATTGTTTCCAAAAATAAGTAACTCTGAGAAAAGAAACAGAACACTAATATTAACACTAATCAGAACAGAACACTAATAATATTATTCTTGTAAAATAAAATTAGTTCGACGAAGTACAAATACACATGCTGCAAGACCTCCTATGTTAACTCCCAACAAACGTGCCTGATGCCAAACCTTGCTGCACAGTCTTATGGCCTAAAAAAAAAAGTGGATATTTTTAAGATTATTACTTCATAAGCTTGAAAACTGCATTATAATAAAGATGTAAACTCTACATCACAATGATAGTTACTTTTTACATATACAGGCATATTTGTATAAAATGTTCACATAACAGTTATCAAAAAGAAAAGCAGTACATTTCAATGAAATTTTATTAATATTTCACTGAATGATATAACATAAGTGTCATCATCAAATCTGAAGGGTATTTCACAAGTTGTCAAAAGAAAGTGAAACCAATGCTAATTCAATATCAAATGCCCATTGGGAAAATAAATAGCAAAGTCTTGATTGTAGATCTCACAACAAGCAGTCTTGTAGGGAGATCTGAAGAATAATTTATTAATAAAAGAAAACAAATAACAATCTTTGTATTTGAAAAAGAATTTCATAGAAAAAGCTATTTTAAACAACTGAGAATGCATCAATTACAGAATGAATTCAAAACAAGAAAGTCTTCAGTCTTTCGCACACTTATCAGTTATCAACTATATAATATCAGTGTACATACACCATAGTTTACCCATAAATTTAAACTATGTATGTAGTGTAAAAGGCATCATTTTAATTGTATCTCATATTGTGGCTGCCTTTACAACGAGATACCAGGTATTGCACTACTTTGAATAAGTAATGCTTCTCTAGTAGAGAAGACTACTGTTATTTATTCTCAGTGGATACCACCACCCAGACAGCACCGTTTCAAAGCTGTTGGCCTATTATCGGTGGGTGGGCAGGTACCTTGGTAATGCAACATGCCATCAGTTGCGAAGTGATTCCACAGTATGAGAGATGCACAAGGCATAATTATATATCCACTGAGAATAAATAACAGTAGTCTTTCTCTACTAGAGAAGCGTTACTTATTCAAAGTAGTGCAATACTGGTATCTTGTTGTGAAGGCATCCACTATATGAGATACAATTAAAACAATGCCTTTTACACTACATACGTAGTTTAAATTTATGGGTAAACTATGGTGTATGTCTGTACACCGTTATTATATAGTTAATTAATTAAATAACCCATATATAATTATGCCTTGTGCATTTCATCTTTAAATACTTACCAGTTATAAACAGGGTTTTTCAAGAAATTACGAAAAAATGATCATATCACCTTTAATAATAATTATCTTATTATTTTCCTTCTAAAAAAAGTATATGCTCCAATACAAGGACCTTCTGTTTGGAGGCAAAGGAAAGGATCATACTATTTCAATGGATAACAAAGTAGAACCATTATTATATGTTTTCATCCACTTGTAAAGTAATTAAATTAGAAATTTAAGGGAGAAAAACCTAAATGAAACTGAGATTTTAACAGTAAATCCTTTGCAGACAAAAGGAAAAACAGTAATTTTTTTTCTTATTTAATTAGCTGAGAGCATAAGATAGAAGAGTCTAGAATAAATTAAGAATAAATGTAATAATATCAAGTTATTTAGAAAAGCGTTTAATACTGATTAATGACTGAAGCATAGTAGCAAAACAGGTGAGAATCAGACCAAATTGAACTAGGAATGCTGTCTGAGGATGGATGACTGCAGGAACTAACGAGATTTTGGCTGTGTTGAACACTAATTTTGAAAGCTACGAAAGAAATGTTACTGATGTATTCATTTATTCAAGGAAATTAAGAGGGTCCATCTTTGGCAATAATGACTGCTCCAATGTGTTTCAGAAGACATTATACTAATTTTTGGTAGTAGTTGTTATTTGGTTTTCAGGAGCATTAGCAGCTAAGGCCATATTGCTCCGGGGATATGCGGAAAGGTCATTCCCTGACCTTTCCGTATTTGGTGGTCACGGGCTCGAACCCCGGTCTAATCAAGAAGCGTGTGCTAGGCACTGCTGCTCCTGCCCACCTGGCTACGGAGGCGCCAATTTTTGGTAGAAAGCTCATGTAACTGTGCTCTGCATTTTCTTTAAATTGGGTTTGTGAGCTCTGCTAAGAAAGAGGACCACTTTAGTCTTCTGTATTCAAATTCATCCAAAAGATGTTCAATTGGATAAAGCTCAGAGCTCTGTTTTGGATGCTGCAGAATTCCTATGTTATTCTCTTCCAGCTATACATTACAATCCTTGCTTTGTGACATGGAGCATTATATTAGAAAACATAAGGGCCAATTCCCTAAAACTAACACAATTTGGGACTCAGGAGTTGTCCTAAACATCAATGTAGGATTCAGCATTTGTGGTTTTACATAGACTTTTACAAATGGACTTGGTCCATATCATGAGAAATGACCCAGACCATGACCCCCCCCCACTTTTCTTCACAACTTTGCTGCAATGGGCAAACACAGCTCAGTACTAAGGGTTAAATATATATGTAACATTTGTTGTGTTCAGTCAAAGGTTTTCTTTTCCTATACTCTGCATGGCTGCTCATTTAGAATAAATAAATTATTCACTGTTTTAACACTACTAATTGAGGAGTAATGGGAAATGAGCAAGTTTTGAAATAATCTGTCTTGGTGGTATATTGAAGTTTTTAATGAATAGTAGATTTGCTTCTTTTGGTGATTCTATTCAATTAAAAATGAAATAAGTAATTTTAGGTCAAGTTGTTGATAGCTATATTGTTCTAAAGTGAGAATAAGCCTAAGCTTCATCACTGTCAAAGGCAGGAATATGGCATCTATCGACAGAAAAAAAAAAAAAAAAAAAACAGAACACAGTAGTATATTATTATCATATTATAGATGCTTATTCATTAAACAAGTAAGAAATTACGCCAATCTTTTTCGTGGAATGCTTCCAGTCAATTCTCTCCCAAATGTGACAAATAAAATAAGATGAAAAAAAAAAAAAAAAAAAAAAAAAAACGAATTAATGAATTCCCTCACTCATAGAGATACGACCAAATCAGATGTGCAATGGAATCGAAAGCCTCAACCCAATCCCGAAACATATTACACCACTGCAGCAAGACCATGAGTGCGAGAAGACATTGTGTCAGAATAAATAGTTAAAACTGCTTCCGATAATAAATAATCAAAAACACTATTAAAATTAAAAGGATTAAAAGTTACTATTTGGATGTTTCCCTTCCTTAAGCAGACCACGCTTTTTGGTTGATCGCCGTCTTCACAGGATGGGAATTTTTTCCACGAAAAAGATTGAGGTTGTTGTTGTTGTTATTTGTTTTTTAGGAGCATTAGCAACTAAGGCCATATTGCTCCGGGGATATGCGGTGGTCATTCCCTGACCTTTCCGCATCCTCCGTATTTGGTGGCTCACGGGCTCGAACCCTGGTCTAATCAAGAAGCATGTGCTACACACTGCTGCTCCTGCCCACCTGGCTACGGAGGCACCAGATTGAGGTAATCTCTTATTCTTAACTTGAAAGCAGTTATCTGCTACTAAGTTGAAGAAAGGCATTCCAACCTGGTATGTATTTCAACTCATCACAATTATGTTCCATGCTCATCGTGGACTAATGTTATTAGTGGAGTCCCTCAGGGTTCAGTGTTGGATCCATTATTGTTTTCTGTATTTATAAATAATATTGATGATGGTATATCAAGCTTAATGTCCAAGTTTGCAGACGATACAAAGGTTGGCAGGGTTGTTAAGTACACTACTGACGCTATGCTGCTGCTGCTGCAACAGAATCTGGAAAGGTTGAGCAGATGGGCTGAGAGGTGGCAAATGAAGTTTAACATTGACAAATGTAAAGTACTACATATGGGAAACAGCAACCTCAGAGCAATGTATCAACTCTGTGGTACTACACTCACAGTGGTAGAGAATGAAAAGGACCTGGGGGTAATTGTGCAGGCAGATATGAAGTTCTCTGACAGTGCAGACAGGCTGCAAGAGTGGCTCATGGTGTCTTGTAAATGATATACAGGAATTTTTCTAGCAGGGATAAGGAGGTGATTATTCCCTTGTATAAGGCAATGGTCAGGCCACACCTTGAGTACTGTATACAGGTCTGGAGGCCTCATTTCAAGAAGGATGTAGAGCTGTGAGAACGAGTACAGAGAAGGGCAACAAGATTAGTTAACAGAACAAAGGGTTGCTCTTACGAAGAAAGGCTTAAGTTTTGCAAATTACTGATCTGATAAAGGTGTCTGATCTGATCTGATAAAGGTGTATAAAGCCTTGACTGGTTTGAGCATGCTCAATGCTGATGGGATTCTTCCTCTTGCTGAGCATAATCACCTGAGGGGGCATAAATTCAAATTGAGGAAAGACAGTTGTAGGACAGATGTGCGGAAATTTGCCTTTAGCCAGCGGGTAGTTGGTTGGTGGAACAGACTTCCATCCCTTGTTGTGGAAGTTGATAGCCTAAATAAATTTAAGGCTCAGCTGGACAGGTATTTCAAACGAATGGAGGGGTGAAGTGGAAATTTTTTTTTTTTTTTTTTTTTTGGCTGATGCTGCATAAGCTTGCTTTCTTGCATCATATGCCTCTACTAATGCTAATCTCTTTTTTAATATATTAAAAAGTCATGGAAGTTATTGAGCCCTGTAGCTCTGAATTTTTTACAAATTCTTATTTGAGATGCTTATTCAAGAAAAACAATACTGCCTTCTGAAATAAATAACATTTGCCTTTATAATAGCTGTAATTTATCTCTGATGACTATGGGAATACCTTCAACTGATTAACAGTACTAGGCAGCTGATATTTTTCTCCACTACTTGAAAGCAGTTATCTGCTGCTAAGTTGAAGAAAGACATTTCAACCTGGTATGTATTTCAACTCATCACAATTATGTTCCATGAAATTCCAGTTGGGTCTGTGTTGGTAGGAACAATTTTTTGGTGTCACCCCCTTAAATGACATGCCTACAAGTCTGACATTGTGGCTCAGAGCATTATTATGTAGGATATGTTTTCATCAAATTGCTATATATGAATTAAAGAGACAATGTTATGTGTGTGTGTTCACCAATTAAAATATTTACTGAACTACAATTTAATTTTGGAAAGATTAGCTCAAAGAATGTGATAACAGTTAGTTTAGTTTCTTTAGTGGGAACAACAAAAAAAAAAAAGAAAAACTACTCTAAGGAAAGTGAAGTTTTCATTTTGCCACTTAGTTTCATTACTTTGCTATTCCAACTGGCCATGGATAAGTTCTCAGCAATTATGATTAAAACTGGAAATGATTAAAAGATGTAAAATAAATAGGAAATGCTTACATTAAAGAGACTTCTCTTATCATGAGTGAGCAGAACAGCCCGGCCTGTTGAGGGTCGACTTACTCTTGCCATCTCTTTTAGCAACTTGGGGTATAAAGCACGGTTATCTGCCTTTGATCCAAGCCTTTTACCAAATGGCTAACAGCAATATGGAAAAATAATCAGAATTATATGAAAAACATAATGAAGAAAACAAAGGAACTAAAAATTATTTTTAATTATTTTACATAAAGTTACCTAGTTTAGTTATTAAAGATTGCATAAACTAAGAGGTTCCTATCTGCAACAGATTTTCACCACTAAAAATAATGTTTATGTACACAGATTTATTTATTATTTTCCTTCTAAAAAAAGTATATGCTCCAATACAAGGACCTTCTGTTTGGAGGCAAAGGAAAGGATCATACTATTTCAAAAGTTTACCATTTTATATATTTTAAAACAGTTATAAAGTTACTACAAAAAAAAAATAAAATAAAAAGCAGCACATTACGGCACACACTTGACTGTTTTCATAAAACAGTCAAGAGTTAAGTTCAATAAATGCTATACATTGTCTATGCCTATCCCATTTTTAAACTTTTATTTTTATCAATGCATTTATTGATGAATAATATATTAAAACTCAGAAATATAAAATTAAATTTTGATTGATGAATAATATATTAAAACTCAAAGGTTATTACATAACAATTTACTAAAATAAAACATACATAAACAATATTATTTTGTTTTTGATAACTAATTTATTAATCAGAGGAAGCGGAAAATCTTCATGTAATGGACCAGTTTCTAAAACCATTGTTCATATCACCCAATTTTCTCTTGAAAATTGGACAATCTGATTTTACAAAATATATAACAAATTATATTACTTGTGCATATGTCTGCTCTGATATTCCCCCTCAGAGACTTAGAAATTTGGAATTTCCTCTCTCCATTCTCTGGCTTAAAATCTCTCTACCTCATTTTGTCAAATTCATCTGCCTCTATCATTCTCTCAACTCCATTAAACACTTGGAACTCTTTTTTTTTTTTTTTTAATTCCTTTTTCTTTGAAACTTACTTTCTCTAGTCTAACTTTCCTAACAGTGAGGTAATTTTTCTTGGTGATTTTATTGTTTAAAATTCCAGCTTGTTTCTATTTCCTAGTCACACTGACCCAGCTGGTTGAGATGCTGCTGCTTTGCAATTAGTAATGACCTCACACAGACTTCATTTACCTATCAGAATACCAGACAAGCCTAACCACATAGCCAACATTCTCGATCTTTTTCTCACAGACAACATTTTCAAGTACACACTCAAGGTGAGTGGTCCTTTAGGCACCTCATATCACAACTTGGTGATGATCACTTCTCCAAAATGAGCATTTTGCTCATGGCCATTCTCAGCCTGGTCTTGTTTGCTACTATAAGAATGAAAAACAGAATAATCTGCAAGGTTTCTAATCTTTTCCTTGAATTACTGTTTTAAATCTCCCAATGTCAATGTTGGCTCAGATCATGTCAGTGAAATTATTCTTATAGGTTATCTAAACCTAGGTTTTCCAATAAATGTGCTAAGGTTGTTCAAGATATGATTGTTGCATATCACAATGGCATGCATGCAAATCTCCAGTTCATTTTCTGCCTATGTAAAAGTTTGCAGCAGTTGCAAAGCAATTATTAATAAGTCAAAACTAGATTTTGAACAGGCTAAGAGTAGAAAACTTGTTTCTTAGCCAAATGGTAGTCGAGTATTCTGGTCTCTTGCCAAAGCTATTATCCACACCTTTTTGATTATTGGTACTCCTATCTCTGTTAAAACTTCATGGTTCTATTGTCACCTCAGATAAAGATAATGCCAACTTGCTAATATATAACTATTGCACTGATGATCTTGGTAAACCACTTCTTAACCATTCCCAATACACTCCATTTAATGACTCCTGTGGTCTTCCATCAAAAGGAAGTCAGAAGAATTTTGAACAATTTTGATGCCAAGAAAGCTCCAGGTCCTGATGATATTTCTCCACCTTTTCTCAAAACCTGTACTCCTGTGTCATCATTTTACACTCTCTTATTCCACTGGGATTTTTACTTCTGCTTGGAAATTTACTCATATACAGCCAGTTGCTAAAAAAGGGTGACAAATTCCTCCCATCCAATTATCATCCCATTGTACTTATTTCTACTCTTTCTAAATTAATTGAGGAATCCATTAACAGCCCCTAAACTATGTAGAAACTTTCCTCTGCTCAATCTGCTCAATGTTGCCAATATGGATTTCATTCAGTGTTGACTGACTGGTGATATGCTGGCGTATGTTACCCATCTATAGATGAATTCAATGAAAAAGTATTAGCATGGGCATATGATGCAAGAAAGCAAGCTTATGCAGCATCAGCCAAAAAAAAAAAAACCACTTCCATTTCACCCCTCCGTTCGTTCGAAATACCTGTCCAGCTGAGCCTTAAATTTATTAGGCTATCAACTTCCACAACAAGGGATGGAAGTCTGTTCCACCAACCAACTACCCGCTGGCTAAAGGCAAATTTCCACACATCTATCCTACACCTGTCTTTTCTCAATCTGAATTTATGCCCTCTCAGGTGATTATTCTGAGCAAGAGGAAGAATCCAATCAGCACTGAGCATGCTCAAACCATTTAATGCTTTATACACCTTATCAGATCACCTTGCCAGTGCCTAGTCTCGGAGTCACATTTGCACATTTCCAGTCTATGGGTACCTCCCCTGAGTCCAAAGAAGCTCTCATAATTATGGCTAAGGGTCTGCTTACTTCCTTTGCTGCCTCCTTCAATATAACTGGATAGATCCCACCCACACCAGGTGCCTTTTTTATGTTTATCCTCAACAATTTCTCCTCCACTTTCCTCTCAGTTATTACAAAATCATCTAGCTCACTGCCAGAGTTTACTTCACCTCTGGCATTCCCCTTCCTGAATAACTCCTAATTGAATGTAGATGCAAAATACTCGTTTAGTTTGTTAGCCACCTGAGCAGGATCCTCAACTGTTGAACCGTAAATATCCAGTGGACCAATCTGATTCATCACTTTCCTTCTAGAGTTTACATAGGCAAAGAACTCTTTTCTGTTTTTCTTTGCATCCTTTGCCAAGGATTTCTCATAATCTGCCTTTGCCTGCCTAATCTCCTTTGTGACTTGGTTACAGACCAGCTTATATCTATCATAGGCTTCCATGTCACCCATTAATTTATATGTATCCCATGCATTTTTCTTTTCTGCCATATGTCTCATTAGTTCATCTGACATCCATTTACGCCTAAACCTTGAACAATATTTCTTAGTTGGTATGTAAAGCCTAGTAGCTTCCAAGATAAGTTCTTTGAATGCCTCCCATTTTGAATTTGCTGTTGGTAACATCATCAGTTGGTCCCACTGTATAGAATTTCAATACTGTCTCAGACCATCGCAGTTGCCTTTACAAAAGCAAAAACCCTTCCCTTTACCCCTGATGGTAGTTACCTCTTTGAGAAAATCCCACTTCAGCACACTGTGATCTCTGCCACCTAGTGGTTCCTTTATCTGCAGATTCTTAATGCATGAAGAATCACTACTGATAATCAGATCAAGAGTATTACTCCCTCTAGTTGCCTCCCGAACATGCTGATGTAGAAAACATCAGCATGTTCGGGAGGCATCATCCAATCATCCGATAAATACACAAAAGCCTTGCTAGTGTGTGAGTGATGAACCCACAAATTCTAGTCAATATCTGGGAAATTCAAATGTCCTTTATAAGACTCTCTGATTTACTGGCCCACTCTATTTCCGTGTTGGTTTCTTATTATACTCATCAGAGTCATTAGGCCTATAGCACACTCGTACTCTCAATTTTGATCTCCCAAAGATTATGTCACACCAAAGTGACTCGACATTGCACTGTTCAGCGATATCGACTGGCTTCACTTCCTTGGATTTTATGTGTTTCTTAACTAATAGCATAACCCCTCCTCCCTTCCTATCCTTGCTGTACACATTGTACTCCCCAATTTCCAGTTCTGCATTCCTTATATCTGTGTGACACCACGTCTCTGATATCCCAACAATATCTGCCTTTGATATTTTGAGCAATACCTCAACTTCATCAAATTTATTTACCAAACTCCTAGCATTGGTGTACACGCAAGTATACCTGCACCTGTTCCTATTCTTAGCTACTCTAACACAACCCATGTGTTCACTTGTACTGCAATGACTCCCAGCAGTCTCTGAAATATTCTGCATCTTGTTTTCCAGGCTGCTGTTCATTCCAATAGAAGCAGTGCAAGAATCACTTTCACCTCTGCCAGTGGCTACTGTTAATCTATTAGTCCTTGTATCCCCCCCCAAGCTAGCAGTTTTCCGACCCATCTAACACTGCCCCGATAGCATCAGCAAATATTCTTGCACCCTTTATTTTTAAGTGTATCCCATCTCTGTAGAAGCAGTCACTCCTGCTAACAAGTACAGATCAGGCTGAAAAAAATTCTACCCCTTGAGCCTTGCACAATCTTTCCAGGGCCGAATTGATCGACAAGGCTCTCATCATATACTGCCTCCTATTGTGTCTGGCCAGAATTGCAGACACTTTCAAATTCATCCCTAATTCACGGCTCTTTTTCAACAATGACTCATACTTGTTAAGTAATTCTGCTGGTCTCCTACTCTTAATATCATTAGTGCCAACGGGTACAACTATATCACCTTTTGTGCCCTTAAAAGATGATATCTGCTCTACTCAAGCAGTTGCTCTTGACATTTCAAAGACTTGATCATGTTTGGTACAACAACTTCTAAATAAGCTTCCATCATATGGATTGTCAAGTGTTTGTTGTAATTGGGCATCCAGTTTTCTCTGTGATTGCTCACTGCAGGTGATGGTAGATGAATCTCTGTCTTCTGACTTCACTAATATTGATATTCCCAAGGTTCAATTCTTTCTCTCTGACTGCTCACTGCAGATAATGGAAGATATTTCTCTGTCTTCTAACTTCTACACTAAATTGGTGTTCCTCAAGGTTCAGTTCTTTCTCCCACTCTTTTCCTCTTGCATTTTAGTGACTTTCTTCCACTGACTGGAAATCCCGTCCATAGTTTTGCTGATGATTGCACAATGCATTCCACCTTCCAGATTGAGAAACTTGCCCTGCAAAATCAGCTTCAACTTCTCAAATATTCACTACAAATTTCTTAAATGTTGATCTCCAGTGGAGCAAAGATAACTTAGTTAATTTCCATCCTTCTTAAACTCAGTCCTGTCATATCTCACAAATGTGATCCTTCTGTTCCTATGCTTATGTTCAATGACACTCAGATTTCTAAACAAGATCATGTATCTCTATTACAGATTACCCTGACTTCTAATCTCTCTCCCTCTCGGCATAAGCACATTGAAAATATAGTTTCTTCTACATCTAAAAAACTGGGTTTTCTCTTTCACTCTCAGTGTTACTTTTCTTCCACACAGCTACTCACTCTGTACAAATCTGAAATCTGCCTGACAATGGAATATTGTCAGGCAGAAGAGGCCCAGAAAGAGACAGTATTTCTCAAACTGCGATAGATGAACTTTCCCTTGGGCAGAGCATTTATGAAGATGAAAAGAATGATAAATTTAGTTTAGTATTGTTATTAATAGCGGCAAATGATTCAAGAAAGCAAGGTTATACATCATCATCCAAAAAAAAAATCCCATTTCACCTATCCATTCCCTCCAATAATCTGCTAGTTCTTCCTTGAATTTATTCAAACTATCCACTTCTGCAACAAAAAGTGGAAGCTTATTACAGTAATCAACCACCTTGTACAGTAATTACAATAATTACAGTAATCAACCACCTGGCTGAAGGCAAACTTCTGCACATCTATTCTGTAACCATCCTTCCTCAATTTGAATTTATGCCCTCTCACATGCATAGTCTGAACAAGAGGAAGACTCCCACCAGCACTGAGTTTGCTCAGTGCAGATTAGTTTCCCTATGCTGTAACTTGCAGAACGGAAGCTTTACTTGATAAGAGCACCCCTTTGTTCTCCTTCTCTGTACCCATTCCAGCAGCTCTACTTCCTAAAATGAGATCTCCAGACTTGCATGCAGTACTCAAGATGTGGCCTGACCACTGCCTTGTACAATGGGATAATCACCTCCTTATCCCTGCTAGAAAAATTCCTGTATATCATTGACAAAACCTAATGAGCTGTCCTGGAAGCCTGTCTACACTGCTCAGAGAACTTCATATCTGAATGCATGCATAATTACTCCCCCCCCCCAGTCATTTTCATTTTCTACTATCCTGAGTGTAGTGCCACACTGTTGGTACATTACTAGGGATTACTGCTACCATATGCCTAATTTTTCTAGATTTGTTGGCTTAGCATACCTTCATTACTGTCATTACTTCACACTGCCAACCTTTGTATCATGAATGTTCTCATGAATATCATTAATAAATACAGAAAACAACAATGGGAATCGCCCATTTAGATAAACTTGTCTGCTTCCTGGAAACACAAGCCTCTCATAATTATTGAATATATACATATAAGTTTACATAGAAATTTAAATTTATTCCTTGAGGGAAGGATAAAAGCAGCTTACCAAATCAGTAACGAATACATCTATAGTTCCATTTTGAAGTGGTAAGTTACATACATCCCACTGGAAAATGTCCAACTTGATCTCTGATCTGAAATAGTTATTGGATTATGAATGTTTATTTCCTTATCAGATCCACTAAATGGAAATATTTTTAACATGTTAATCACCATAAATGTAACAAAAAATATAATTACTGTGACCTATCAAAAAAAAAAAAGAAAAAAAAAAAAAAAAAGTGAAACTAAAATCATATCTGGGTCTGCCAGGCAATATAGATTCATTTTAAATTAACGTATTAGAAGATGAAATGCACAAGGCATAATTTAATTTAATATAGTTAATTTTACATTAAAGAATATGCTGTCTATGATGTTACAATAGAGTGATACTAATTGAACAATAAGGCAAATCATGTAAATTGTTTGCATGGCATAAATTCAATTAATTAAATTAGTTAATTGAATACAACTGTTAATTAAATTACATGTCTCATCACCATGAGACAAATGTTGTCTCATGGAGATTAACATGTTAAGGGAACAATCTATTTAAAGTAAAAATTGGTTCTCAAGTCATTGTGTACATTCTTCCAGTGGCAGCAGCTAACACTGCCACTTGATTTATCCTCCACTGCAAGGTCAAAAATAGTAGATAATACTATCAGGGAATGCCTAGTGCACTGAAGTGACTACTCAGGTATGGTGTCCATGCCACACAGTGGAATGAATGGCTGAGCCCCTGTGACACTAAGAAATATTAGATGGCTCTCAAAATGTGGTCCAATACAACTACTTTTCTTAATGGCTGGAAGTGGCAAGAGCCAAGTATAGCCTGTAGAGTAAAACTCCAGACAGACATTAAGTCTAATGTCTGGCAGTTTTACTTCTTTTCTATTATAAAGTGAACATGCTATTTAAAATCAATGTGCACAGAAAGGTCCAACAGTCCTTATATTTTGAGGGTACAGCTTAATGGTTTTTATAGATTGGCCTCCAGACCAACCACACCAATTGGTAACAGCCTAGAAGGCATCTGGATATTGCCTAATCTGCTGCTTCAACTCTTCCAACTAGAGGTAGTCAGATTATATATGCAAGGAAATTATCAGAGATTGATTGGCTGTTTTGTGGTTGTATAGCACAGAAGCATTCTGCAGCTATAATGTATCAAGTCCATGGTTACAAACAATTGAATTTATAGTATAATACCTAAGGGTAGAACAATAAATAACAAAAAGTAAAGAGATACATGTATAGGCTGTACAGGGTCTAAATGTACAAGTATAAACTGTATGCACTACCAGGAAAATTATGGAGTTGAATATATTTTCCCCAGAAGCATAATGTGGTCCTAGTTGTCTTAAAATCTCATATCTTCATATAATGCCCCCAGCATAACATTAACTCATCTATTTTAATATATTATGAATACATTAAAATCTAATCTGCAACAATGGTTGCAGAATAGATGTATAGAAATTTGCTTTACCCAACAGATGGATGACTGCTGGAACAAACTTTTGTCTGATGTTGTAGAAATGGACAGTTTGAATAAATTCAAAGAAGAACTAAGAACCAGACAAACTGTTGGAGGGAATGGATAGGTGAAAGGGGAAGTGGTTTTTATTTTATTTTTATTTTTTTGGCTGATACTGTATAAGCTTGTTTTCTTGAATCATTTGCCACAACTAATACTGAATGAACTAAATCACCCAAAACTATCCTACTTCATTTCACAGAAGTAAGTAGTGTAAACTTCTCAGTTCTATTCACAATGTCTATGAGTAATTTGCTACATCCCACTTTTCTGGCAGCATCTAAATCATCGGTTACCTCAATTTGTCACCCACATCATGTGTTGTAATTAATCAAGTTATGATTCCTTCCACTTTAACCTGACCTAAACTGCCATTTTGATCTCCCCTGGCTCAAAATATCTTTATACCATTCTGTTACTTTGCTTCTATTGCTCTTAATTCTACCCATTACGTCAAACATTTTGAATTTTTTTCTTTGAAACTTCACTTGTTCAACCTAACTTATCTAATAGCAAAGTAATTTCTTTCTGTGATTTTAATATTCACAGCTACTGCTAGCTTCAATTTTCTAGTTGCTTGTTTGTTTTTTTTTTTTTTGGTTTTTAAGAGCATTAGCAACTAAGGCTATATTGCTCCGGGGATATGCGGTGTTCATTCCCTGACCTTTCCGCATCTTCCGTATTTGGTGGTCACGGGCTCGAACCCCAGTCTAATCAAGAAGCGTGTGCTACGCACTGCTGCTCCTGCCCACCTGGCTACAGAGGCACCTTTTATAGTTGCATAACTTGGTGAGGCTTTTACTATTTACTAATAATCATCTTACACAACTTGTTAATTTTCATAATACATAAATAAAATAAGTACCAGAAAATCTGAACCACTCACCTAACAACTTTGAATTTTTCCTTACCAACTCGTGCATCAAGAACACAGTCAGATCATCAAAGGCAGACAACTATGGTCCCATAGGAAATAACTATTGCTGGTGACCATTGTCAAGGAAACAGGAAACATCATACAAAAAAAAGATGGCACTGGCATATGATACAACACCAGCCAAAAAAAATAAATAAATAATAATAATAATAAAATCATTTCCCATTTTGCCTATTCATTCCCTCCAAATTGTCTAGTTCTTCCTTGAATTTATTTAAGCTATCGATTTCTACAACAACAGATGGAAGTTTGTTCCAGCAATCACCCAATCACTGGCTAAAGGAAAATTTTTACACATCTATTCTGCAACATCTTTCCTCAATTTTTTTTATGTCCCTCTCTCCTGTGTTTAGTATGAGCAAGAGGAAGAATTCCATCAGCATTCAGCTTGCTCAATCCATTCAAAGCCATAACCACCTCAATCAGATCATCTCATAGGTCCCTAGGAAGAAAAATGGGATGCTAGCCGGTTAGCTTTATCCTTGGCTGAAGTGACAACAGAACCATCTGGTTTTGACAGATGTGGGAGCAGAGATGGGCAAAAGTTGCGGCCAATAGCTTTGGCAAGAGACCAGAATGCTCGGCTACCATTAGGGCAAGAAGCATGTTTTCTACTCTTAGCAAGTTCAAAATCTAGTTTGGACTGATTAATAACTGCTTTACAATTGTTGCGAGCTTTGGTGTAGGCAGAAAATGAAACTGAAGAATTGGAAACAAGCCAATTATGATATGCAACATTCTTCTTTTGAACAGCCTTAGCACATTTATTGGAAAACCAAGGTTTAGATAAAGGACGAGATTTTAAAGTAGAGTGTGGAATAAAGGATTCCATTCCTAGAAGAATAATTTCACTGACACGATCTGAGCAAATGTTGACATCAGAAGTTTTGAAACAGTGGTCCGACCAAGAAAAAGAAGAAAAGAAATCTCGCAGGTCATCCCATTTTGCATTCTTGTAATGCCAAACAATATGAGGTTGGGATTAGCCATGAGATAAAGGCTCCATTGGAGAAGAGACAATCATAAAGTTGTGATCTGAAGTATCTAAGGGACCACTCGCTTCGACTGTGTACTTAGAAGGGTTGTTTGTGAGAAAAAGATCAAGCATGTTGGCTGTGTGGTTAGGATTGTCCGGTATTCTTGTAGGTAAATGAACAATTTGTGCAAGGTCATTAGAAATTGCAAAAGCCTCAGCATCTCGACCAGCTGGGTCAGTGTGACTAAAAAACAGAAGCCAGCTGGAGTTTGTGAACATTAAAATCACCAAGGAAAATTACCTCACTGTTAGGAAAGTTGAACTGGAGAAAGTCAAGTTGCAAAGAGAGGAAGTCAAAGAGCTCCAAGTGATTAGTGAAGTTGGGAGAACAACAGATGAATCTGACATAATGAGGTAGAGAGATTTTAAGCCAGAGAAGATCGGAAAGAGGTGATTCCAAATTACCAAGTTTCTGACAGGGAATATCGGAATGGACATATGCACAAGCACTACCTTTGAGGCGAAAGGAATCATACAGTGAATAATTTGGGGTGATTATATAATTGAGCAGTAGTTGAATTAACCGATAACTGAGATTTTGTCAGAAAAAATACATGGGGTTTGGCAGACTGCAAGTGGAAATGAACTATGAAGTGTTTGGGAGGTTTTGATTTTTTTGCAATAATTGGCTTTGTTCTGTCTGAGATACTATGTTCATGAACATTTTGTACATTTTATTAATTTTGATCATTCTAGATCCTCTAGAAGAATGAGAACAAAGCCTGTAATTGCTCACAGCAGTAAGCATAACTTGTTTTGCTGTTGTCTTATACAAACTTATGTGACACAATTTAATTATTTTTTTAAAATTAAAGGTGAAAAAGAAGAAACGATTGAGCTACACAGCAATTTAGGCAAAAATAAAGTATTTTTCTTATTTGTTAAACTATGCAATTCAATTGTTTATTAGACTGAAGTACATATATGTAATTACCAATAGTTTCTGTTAATCCCCATTTAAAAACTTTATCCATTTAAGGTTTGCCTTTGGCCCAAGCCTATCCTTAAATGATAACACTGCTGTACTTTGGTGGTCTTTTATGATTTCCTAAAAGGTTTTCAATCATGGCCTTGAATGCATCCCTGGCAAGGAACTCTAAGATCTAGAGTTCTTTCAAATGTTACATCTTTAATAAGCTACCTGATCCACACACCATGAATATTCCTCTTTTTATTTTTACCTCACTTAATGACTAAAAAAATTTTCAATTTCATAGAGGTTATCATAAAATTCAGCTAGACAAATGGTGACAGATGCATTTTTTAATGAAAACTTTGGGAGTAAATGGAGGATACTCTCTCTCCCACCTGGAACTTGATCCCAATGCAGAATTCAATCATTTACTGTGCAGTCTGGATTTATTTTATAAATCCAAACTGCAGAGTCATCAAATAACTGGTGAACTCCACATTTCCAATGTATTGCAGTATCTATCTCTCCCTGATGTTTTGTGTACCGTTAATGTGTAACAATGTATGGACAGGGAAAAATATAAGTTCTGACACCATATTTCTGTCCACCTCTGTCAAGAGCACTGCATATCTAACTGCATAAAATAACAGACATTTTCATTGTATAGTAAAACTAAGTTCTATTTTGTAATTTTCATAAATTCCTTTGTAAGGAACTTATTAATAGCTAATTAATAGAAATTACGTAATAGCTAATGCTATTTTATTCTATTCAAAATTACAAAACCTGAATTTATTATACAGATTAAATCCTGTTGACCAAAAAAACACAGATGAGGAAGTCCTAAATTTTCATAAAAGAAATATATATTTTGAAGAACAACAAAGTTTGCTGAGAAGTTCAGAAAAACATTTTAGTGCCTTCAGCAAGAAAGTCACATTCCCGAAAGCCTGAGAATTTCTTTCTAGTTTTTGAATTAAAATTATTCAAAGATTATCAAGTTATAAGATGTAAATCTAAAGATGAAGACAAACAAAACTCTTCACCAGACATACTCCATGAAGAATATCACCAAGTTTCAGGAGGCTCTGAGATCCTGTGAATAAAATAAAGATGTACACAGGTATATAATATGATGTGCATTCTTGGTTTGACCAGAAACAAATCTTACAAAAGTAGCAGTTAATAATGTATCTCTGGGCTCCCTTTAAATCATGTAGAAATTGCAAAAGGCATTAATCTATGCAACTGATACAGTTAAAATGTGAAGCCCATTCCCGATCACCAATTTTGTACCAAAAATTAATCTCAGAAGCTATTTCCCACAAATTCATTTATTGTTAATTAAGGACAGGGGTCAATTCTTCGAAATTACATCTTCGGAAATATAATATCACATCATTAACTGTGAAAATAAAAAAAAAAAAAAGCACAAACATAGCACTATACAGGTAGTTCTTGACTTTACGAGTTAATTTGTTCCTCACGCGCTTGTAAAGCCGGAATTTATTTCCCGTAGATATAATGTTAAAAATAGGGGTTACGTTATCAACAATGAAATTAGTTAGCTAATTAGTTTATGTTTAAACAATGACTGATTTATCAAAAGAAATAAAAACGTAGCCTGTAAAATCAAGCAAATTATAATAATAGAGAAATTATTTACAATTTACAAATGTTTATTCTTCCTCATCATCGACTAAATGCACACTCGTTGATCACTCATTATTGGCTCGGCACTCGTTGGTTTGTTGCACAAGGAGCCATCTTCTTCAGGCGCCTCAGCAGCCAGGAGCGGCAGTGTGTAGCACACGCTTCTTGATCAGACCGGGGTTCGAGCCCGTGACCATCGCATATCCTTAGAGCAATATGGCCTTAGTTGCTAATGCTCCTAAAAACCAAATAACAACAACAACCATCTTCTTCGGAAATGTTTCAAGAGGCATTTGTTTCCAAGATCTCTTCTAATTATAAATTTCACGATTGCATGCATAAGAATTTTTTAATGGCACACACACAAATTGCAACTAACACGATTCGTGTGGAGTAACAAGTTTAGGAAGCTTAAAAAAAAAAAAAAAGGAATGAAGAGAAGATTCTGAAAATTTTTTGTTTTTTATACAATTGAAGATTTCAGTAAAGGGGAAACACATTTCACCATAATTACGTAAAAAACCACAAATTCCAACTATTGGTATTTTCACAATGCAAGAAGATCGAGTTTACTACCTGTTTATAATTGCTTGCACTAACAGAAAAACCCAATAAACCGGAAAGTGCAAATTGTTTTATGGTAGTGACCTCCAGAAATGTGCTTTAGAAAAATATCACAAAGGCATTTAAAACTGATTCTTATAACGGAACATATGATAACGATGAAAGTGTATTGCATTTTAATGATTTGAATTGGTAACTAATACAATTTACAAACCACGCTCATGACCTTTTATATGCCCTTAAGGTCACACTTGTGACCTTAAAAATAACATTTTAGAGAGATAAATAGCTTAGTTATACAGCAAAAATTTCAACTTCCAACATCTTGAAACGAATTACCAAAAAACAATGTGTTATTGGGTTCACATTACGATATGTTAACGATACGATGGCGTCTCTGGAATGGATTAATATCATAAAGCTGGGTACACTGTATTGTATAGCTACGCACGTGGTTTGAAATGCAGTATTTATGAATGTTTAGCATTCATTTTTTGCAATTAATGTTCATATTTTCGATTTTGTTGATACTTGGGGGAAAAAACTCTTAAACCCGAGAACTCGTAAAGCGAGAACTGCTTGTACCAAAAGCTATTATTAATATTGCTAATATCATTTTAATTGTCTAATAATTTGCTGCTTTCAGACTTGGTTTTCAAGTAAAGGATCTAAATTTATAAAATACTTTCATTTAAACTCAAAGTCACTAGTACAGTTAATTCTAAAAGTTTGAGGTATCAATAGTAAATAACAGAACTGAATGAAAGAAACCTACCTTCCTTGTTGATTTAAATTATTATTGACTGATTTCAAATTAAGGCTTATTCTGGAACAGGCCAAGTGGTGATTGTCTCCACACAAATAATAAGCTTCAGGCCAGTTCAAGGCTGCCTACTAAAATCAATATGGCATGTAACGAAACTGGATTGCATGATAGCCATTTAAATGAAATTCAGAAATGGTCAACTTATTCAACATCTCAAAAAACATTATCTTTAGTTAAATGTCAGTTTTCAAGCTTTAAGATTGGGGAAAAAAAAAAGCCTTATAATAATGAACTGGTCAATTCCACCAGAATTTTACTTTCTGTAGAAACAAAGGAAAAATGTATGAGTTGTCACTGTATAAGGCAGAACTTTGTCTACAGCAGGTGGAATTATCTCTGAGACGTGTAACAAGCAGTTTACTTGTTTGTGTGGAGAAGATTGGGGTAAGAAATTCTTAAATATCTTTGGATTTCACACTACCGATAATAATATATGCAACTATCAATAGTAATAATAGAGTTGGTAACTATCTGACTATTAGTCAATCCGACAGTGACAAATTTCCTAGAAGCAATCAGGCAAAATGGAGTACCATAATCAACGTTGAGAATATCACAACCGGACCAATCCCCATCACATAATGCCCTGAGCTCACTGTGGTTCTGTCTAGCACTCAACCCACCATGCTCAACAACAGCAAGTATGGATATAACCTCTAAGAAGAAAGGAAAAACCTGTACACCCTCTCCCACCTGATATACATGGAGGCATCAAGCTCTATGTGGCAACCGAGAAGAAACTCCAGGTCACTGAAGAATTCAGGAATGATATCACGATGGAATTTGGTCTAGACAAATGCAAGGCCCACAGATTGGATCAGGGGAAGTTATTCGGCCAAAACTACCAGCTGTAAACTGGTAAAAAGATTGAAGTCATGATGGGGGGGGGGGGGGGAAGAGACCTACAAATACCTGGGGACAATGCAGGCTCAGCAGTTAGAGTACAAAGAAATCAAGGCCTGCCTGACTGAAAAATACCATCAGAAACTCACAAATTTGCTCAAAGTACAGCTGAATGGAGGGAACATAGTTAAAGCCATAAATACCTATGCAGTCCCAGTGCTAACATACTCCTTTCGGATCATAGATTGGACTAACGTTGAGCTGAAGGATATCATGAGAAAGACAAGAACAATGATGACCAAGAGCTGCCAACACCACCTGAAGTCAACCGCGGAGAGATTGAAGATAGCTTAGAAAGAGGGAAGAAGGGGCATGATAGATGTCATCGAGCAACAGAAAACAGTGATAGCTAACCTGAAGGATTACTTCCAGAAAAACACAGCAGCACTCTACCAGGCCATAAGGAAGATAGACAAGTGGCATACTCCACTCAACCTAAGCAAAGAGTCCCTCCTGCCTGGATGGGGCAAACGAAGCTAGAAAAATGGGCAAAGAAGACACTCCATGGTAGATATTACAATGACCTCTATCAAGATCACAGATAAAATGGCTTCCAATGCATAGCTCACAAGCAGGGCACTAGTCCCCGAGACTGAAGGATTCGTGCTTGGCATCCAAGATCAGATAATCAACACCAGAAACTATAAAAAATACATATCCAAGGAGCCCGGAGTGTCTGATGACACACATCAACAATGCCACCTGGCCTCAGAAACAACCCAACACATCACCACAGGATGCAAGGTGATCAGCCAGATGGAGCAGACTCATAGACACGAGCAGATGGCAGGGATAATAAATCAGAATCTAGTGAGGAAATACCATTTGATCAAAGAAAGTATCATTTTACAAGTATGAACCCCAAGCAGTACTAGAGACCCTAATCCACCAGCTGTACTGGGACCACACCATAATAATAGACCGGACATAACCCTTATCGACAAGAAGGAAATGGTTACCTATCTGATTGACATAGCTGTGCCCAACACTGACAACCCCCAGAAAACTGACTAGGAAAAGATCAGAAAGTACATGAACCTAAGATAGGAGATCAAAGAGATGTGGCATATGCAACAAGTAATGACCATCACGATCATCATGTCAACCACTGGTACGGTGCCAAAGAGCCTAGATAACAATCTAGCAGCAAAAAGTTGCAATCCTGAACACCTGTAGGACAGTCAGAGTTCCTTGACCAATAGTAACACCAGACATAAGAACCACCCTGTGTGTTTGGCAGTACTATGTGCCCATCACAGAGTGGAACCCCCCAATCAGGAAGAAATAATAAAAGAGCAAATATTATTAAAACTGATTATTTTATGCAGAAAAACACTGATTGTTCTGTCCATTATGTTTTAGTGAACAGCAGATTTTAAACTGCTAGCTTCAAAAATATACACAGGTGGATAGAACAGTTCAAGTGCTTTTCTATATATTAACTAATTCATACAGTTTTTGCTATATTAAATACTGTAAATTGATTATCTTATTTTTGTTTTTATAGTATGATATAATTCTTGATATAGTTTCATGCAGGATATTAGTAATTTAATAGGATTTTTCCTATTAAATACCCAGTGTAACTTTGTGCATACTCGGTAACTGCAGTTTTAAGATTTCTGAAATTCTGGAACTTGAAGTAGCCTAATTTTTTAAAATGTAGTTTAATCTCAAAGAGAAGCTTGCTAATCCACACCTAACCCAGCATCTCTGGAGCCATTACATTGCCAAAGTATGTGAGTGTGATGGTTCATTTCTTGCTCTGTGCATTTCCACACAATTTTTTTTCCCCCCTGGAAGATCTTGGTTTCATCAGCAAGGAACAGTGAGTGAGCCCACTAAAGTATAAAATGAATGGGAAGAAGGTACCAGGGAAGTGGAATATAAACATGATGACAGACAACTGCTGGTCTTTGAAAAGACAGACATTTGGTTTAATACATAAAAGAAAAACCAAGAAACATTCATAAGAAACCAAAAGAAGTAAAATTTGTTTCAAGGAATTTGGAAAGCATGCATAAATGTTCACTTCTGTATGGATGTTCTTTTTTCTTTACTTTTACTGAGTCTCATTCATTTTATTACAAATGAAGTATACAAATTGTCATTTGGATAAAGAACATAAATTTTCAAAATCAGGAAAGATACGTTTTCCTTTTCCTCTGATTTGTGAAATATCCTTAAGTGATTAAAAAAAAAAAAAAAAATTCCAATTTTGATATCAATATAGCATTCCAGGGAAAGAACATAACAACAAGTCAGTTAATCTATGTGGTGCTTTACATTTCAGGCATGTTATCAAATAGTAATAATTCATGATTTATAACAAAACAAAAAAGAAAAAAAGCAGTAACTTATGTGCAAATCAAGAACATTTTGTTTCTATGCATCCATCACAGTGTCCATTCATTCCTCCAACCATCACAAGGCCATAAACATAATATCTAGTGCTTTAGCTACAATATACAGATAGCCTAAAAAATAATTTCTGGATTTTAATCAAAGTTGGGAAGATTCAGCAAATCATTCTAATACAGTGAAGAATAAAAATTTTATGAAAATCCATGCACTGAGAATTAAGGCATTACATGTGGATGGATAGACAAATAAATAATAAATGCCAGATTTCTATTAGTCTGATTTTAACGAAAATCGGGGTGGCCTGATAAATCTTTCTAAAATACCAAAATATGAAATCTAATGAAAATCCATTTACTAGGAGTCAAATTATTACATTTACATGAAAAAAATAAAATAAAATAACAACAATAAATAAATAAATAAAAAAATAATAATTGCTGGATTTCTATTGATGGCGTTTTAATAAAACTTGGGATGACTTCGAAAATCTTTTTAAAATGCCCAAATATAAAATTACATGAGAATCCATCCAACAGGAGCAGAGTTATTAAATACAGATAGATGGAGATGGTAAGACAATACATTCATTATGCATAATATGCTAACGCACCTAATAAATAATTGCCAGATATCTACTGGTCCAGTTTTAATTATATTTAGGAAAGCTCAACAAATTGTTCTAACAGAATGAAAAAAATTTCTTGAAAATCCACCACTGGGAGTAAGAGTTGTTATACATGGATGAATGGACAAAGAAATAATTGTTTGATTACAATTTTAATGAAATTTGGAATTGCTCCACAAATCTTTCCAAAAGGCTGAAAAATAAAATTTTCATGAAAATTCATCCACTGAGAGTCAAATTATTATATACAGATAGATGGTTGAAGAAATAATCTGATTTCTATTGGTCTAATTAAATAAAATATAAATTTGACCAATAGAAATATAAAATTTCATGAGAATCCATTCACTGAGAGTCGAGTCATCGAAGGGATGGATAGACATGGCAAGGACAATAGGTGTATTATGCATATATACTAATATGCCTAAAAATAGAAATCCCATTCAACAAGGGTTTCAATTTGCAGGCCTGTGTTATTTGTAGGCTTGTAACAATTGAAGATCAACAATTTTATTATTTTTTATCTTGCCAGTTGCAAACATAAAACAAAAAAATAATAAAATAGTAATGTAAGGGGGAGATTACTGATAAGTTCAGTAATCATTAATAGTAAGTTTCATTATAATGGGGATAGCTTATATAAAGGTGATAATCATATATTTTGATACCAGCATTATTTTAAGATTCAACTATACAACTCAATAAATTTTTATATCATTTCAAGAATGTTTTGCTATTTTTAAGTCATTCTGTCATGATACTTACCTCAAGTGGTATTGATCCTCCTCCACACATGGGATCACACACAATTTCTCTACACTTGATCGAGCAAAGCCTAGGAAAAAATTTTATTTTCAAAGATCTTCAAACCTTTTTTCTTAAAGAATATCGTAAAAAAATATCTAAATACTTAAGTATAAAATTAGTTTACATTAAAAATACAAAAAAAGAAAAAAAAAAAAGCTTTGAGCATGGTACCTGAAGTAATATCACAGAATAAGAATGGGTAAATTAGCACAGCAGTGTGACCTAAAATATCGGATACATAAGATGGAAAAAATAATAATCTGGAATTTGTATGAATATAACACGAGGTTTATACTACTGCTAACAGAAATATTTGCTACTGCATACTGTAGCAAATATTTCTGTTTAACTGAAACCATTTTCTATGGATCTCCTTTGGCTGGGACTACCTTATTGCTCCCCATCATGCACCTGTGAATAAATTCATTCCTAAATCCTAGTCGGCAAGGCAAATCATTTAGTATCCCCATTCAAAAGATTCATCTTCTATAAGGTTATTCAAGAATCATACCACATGCTTATATTCGACGTGCATATTGCATCTATAGTTTTAAAATGAAATGAAAATGTTTAATACATTTCTTTCTGAAATAGATTTGAGTAACTTCTGCCATCTTCAAGTTGAGTATATGATTTGATAAAGAATCACTTTTATTTTCTTCTTTGTTATAGCAGCCTGGCTGGGTAGAGCCAAAAGTGCCCTCCCCATACTGACTGACTAGGCCCCCACACAATTAGTTTTCCTAATAGTTAATATGGTCTTGTGTAATGACTGAACGTTATACTCAAGCATGGACAAATAGCCAACCATTTGGTGAAATGCAATTATAACAAAGTGATGCATGTGACCAAAATACAATAAAATCCAGTTACAACAATTTCCTTGGGGGGGGGGGATATGAACCATTTTGCTGTATTCAAATTTTGTTTAAAATTTTGAATTTTTAATATTTCTGAAAATTATTTCAAAAGAACCATTTTTTTCAAATAAACTCTGCTGACTTTTATTATAACATATAGAAATACTTTACTTAAATATTGACTTTAAAATTAATAATAAATAAATTGATAAAGTACATACTATAAAAGTAAAAGTATTTCTTCAGAGATGTTTTGAATGTATATTATATTTATAATTACTGTATTGTACAAAGTTTTAATAACCCCAAACTTTTAAATACTTTCAGAAAAATGGTACAGCAAATTTAACTTATAACTTTGCACATATTAATACACTGATTTTTGATTTTAATATCAAATGGTTTTTGTGAATTAATATGAAAACTAGAAAAATGGCCCAGAGCCTTAATATGAAAATTCAACTTTAGTGCAATCAAAAATATGTATTCAAGTTGCACTAAGTTAAAAATTAGATTAATTCTAAGATTTTTTATTTTTCCCAACAAGGAAGCAACAGTTTTCTTTGATTTCAGTTCCTTCCCCCGCAAAGGGGAAAAAAAGTAACTAGTAAAAGTATGTAGTTACACAAATTAATCGCATCTTGTAATTAGTACCTTGTAGTGTATTGCATGATAGTTGAATTGTAGTGTTTTCATTGTGATAAATAAGTAGCTGTTGTTGTTGTTATTTAGTTTTTAGGAGCATTAGCAACTAAGGCCATATTGCTCCGGGATATGCGGTAGTCATTCCCTGACCTTTCCGCATCCTCCGTATTTGGTGGTGACGGGCTCGAACCCCGGTCTAATCAAGAAGCGTATGCTACGCACTGCTGCTCCTTCCCACCTGGCTACGGAGGCGCCTAAAAATAAGTAGCTCAAAAGTTATAATCACATAGGGTGGCATATATTTTTTGTTTTTAGTTAAGATAATTTAATTGATAGCCAATTTTATTATCTATAACTACTTTATAACGTTATGAATATATTGGTAAATGGCAATACATACAAGGTGAACTTGCTAGCATAATACATATTACTACTACATAAACTGTGAATAGTGTTATAATTGCATTTAGCTATCTATTAGTTTAATGTAGTATTCTCAAATTAAAATGAATTTAATTGAAAATCATGCTTCTGACTACAGCAGCAGCAAAGGAAAAAGCTCAATGTAGCAGGAGTGCTATGGCTCAGGGAGCACTGACGGGGCAGTTCTATAAATCGCGGCCTTACAAAATGTGTTACTTGTTTGGCATTTGCAAATCTGAAACAGGACATGTAACAGCTGAGGGAGAAGGCTTTGTGCGTGTTCAGTGCAAAGAGTGCAAGGAAACTAAGCATGAACTCAGCATTGTAATGGGCATTTACGAGACCCTGAACAGGGTGAATACTCTCAAAGGCATTAAATTGGAAGGGCCATCAAGCTCTCAGGTACTCACCGCAATGACAGAGCTTACACTTGTGCATCGAACAACAGAAAAACAATCCCCAAGGCAGATTATGCTGGTTCCATGGGAGTGACTTTACTGTCAGTGAAATATATTGTGCAAAAAGGATGGGTGGAATAGGACCAAAGTATGTCTTCTGGGAGGGAGGGGGAGCAAACGTTGATGTTGTAGAGCAGATGATTCTTTTAAGGGCATGAAAGGTGATACTGTTGTACATGTTGGCACTAATGATATTCTTAATATCATTAGTGCAAACTACAGTACTGCCAGACCTTAAAGATCCAAATGTGCATGTCACATTGTTTAAGGATTTTCTTTTAATAAATTTTATTGCACTTAGATTTTTTCATAGAGGGATAAGATTTTATTACACTAAAGTGATATTTTCACTATGATGATATTCATTAAAATGAAGTATTTTTACATAAGATACCATTTTACATAAGATAAGAAACCAAGACTCCCTTGGATAGCAAAATTTTGGATAATAGAAACAAAACTTTTTCTGCTCTTTTTTTTTTTCTTTTCTTTATAGAGCTATATAATAAATACCATATATTAATTTTTATACAAAACTTATTACATATGGTAAATGCTATAAAAAAGTAGCACCTAAAGTACTTAGTACCATGCTTGGGTTGAAGGTTGAGAAGATGAAAAAAGACACTTGTTCACATTAGACTAATTTCTGTAGATTGTAATTTTCAGGAAATACACGTGAAGGGGGGTGGTTCTAGAAAACAGAAATTTAATGAATAAATGAGAAAAGCTGGTTCTGTGAGTTTAAGTTGGACAGTAAAAGGATGCTGACTGGTTGTGGCACATATTCAGACTGGTTTGAAAAAAAGAGAGCAGGAATTATTAGCATTAGCAGAGGCATATGATGCAAGAAAGCAAGCTTATGCAGCATCAGCCAAAAAAAAACGATCCCATTTCACCCCTCCGTTCATTCCAAATACCTGTCCAGCTCAGCTTTAAATTTATTTAGGCTATCAACTTCCACAACAAAAGATGGAAGTCTGTTCCACCAGCCGACTACCTGCTGGCAAAGGCAAACTTCTGCACATCTATCCTACAACTGTCTTTCCTCAATTTGAATTTATACCCTCTCAGGTGATTATTCTGAGCAAGAAGTTTGTTTGTTATTTGGTTTTTAGGAGCATTAGCAACTAAAGCCATATTGCTCCGGGATATGCGGTGGTCATTCCCTGACCTTTCCGCATCCTCTGTATTTGGTGGTGACGGGCTCGAACCCCGGTCTAATCAAGAAGCGTGTGCTACGCACTGCTGCTTCTTCCCACCTGCTGAGCAAGAATCCCATCAGCATTGAGCATGCTCAAACCATTCAAGGCTTTCTACACTTCAATCAGATCACTTCGCAGGTGCCTAAGTCTGCAGACACTGTAATCTGCAAAACTTAAGCCTTTCTTCGTAAGAGCAACCCTTTGTTCCATTCACTAATTTTGTTGCCCTTCTCTGTACTCGTTCCAGCAGCTCTACATCCTTCTTGAAATGAGGCCTCCAGACCTGTACTCAAGATGTGGCCTGACCATTGCCTTATACAAGGGAATAATCACCTCCTTATCCCTGCGAGAAAAATTCCTGTATATCATTGACAAGACACCATAAGTTACTCTTGTAGACCGTCTGCACTGTCAGAAAAATTTGTATCTGCCTTCACAATTACCCCCAGTTCCTTTTCATTCTCTACCACTGTCAGCGTAGTACCATAGAGTTGATACGTTACTCTGGGGTTACTGCTTCCCATACGTAGTATTCTACATTTGTGGTGAACCTGAAAATAAAACGATAAGATTTGCACAGATTGAAACAATACCAAATAAATTTTGAAAAAAACGTGTTTTTTTTGAAAAACGACCAAGGTGTTATATTTCCACCTTGGTCGTTTTTTCAAAAAAATTTTTTAAAATTTAATTGGTATTGTTTCAATCTGTGCAAATCTTATCGTTTTATTTTCAGGTTCATTCCCCCCCCCCTTTTTCTTTCACAACATATATCGCTCCCAGGGTATACAGTATATTCATTAGTTTTAATTTTATACATAAAGCTTGTTAACATGTTCTACCTACAATATTTTATACTTAAAATATTTTATATATACATACACAGGCACTCCTCGACTTATGTAAGGGTTGCGTTCCCCTGGAACACAACCCTTATTTTACGTCAGAATTTCCCTAAACGCTTATGCAGCACCTGCAACTATGCTTACTGAATTTGATTGAAGCAAAAAAGAAATGTTCAATGTACATGTAAATAGAATTATTTATTCAATTACAAAAATTTCGAAATTATAAAATTGTAAAAAAAGGGAGGGTACAGGCATAATGTCAGCAAGTTTTACCTTTCGAGCATCGTTGCCAGAATCAACGTTTCCAACTTATAAGTACACCACTGCAGAGGTTGAGGTCTGTGGAAATTTAGAAGGGGTTTTTCCAACACATCACAAAATTTCTCTGCTGCTGCAGAATAGGCACTGGCAACTTCACTGCATACTTAAATGTTGTTGAAACCAGCACAATGCTTGAACCTATTAAACCACCAATTGCTTACCATGAACTTTACTTGGGATTCGCTGTACTTATCCTTAATATCTTCATAAATGCTTGTTCCTTTTACTTCAATGGCCATTAGACTCAGGGGCACTCGCTTCTGAATCTGATTTTCCATCCATATTATTAATAGCTCTTCCATCTTCATTATAGCATGCTGTTTTGTGATCACCATTGATCTTAAATGCATAGATCCTTTAACATGATCTTTTACACACACACACTGTCCTTTAAAATAGCATTCACTGTTGAAGCAGAGAGACATAATTCTAGTGCAATAGATGACGAACTTTGTCCTGCTTCATACTTCTTTTTTTTAAACCAATTTTGTTTCGTTTCCTAGCACTGCCGCCACTTGCACTTTCCCTTCACCATTGTAATAACTAAATAGGAATGAAGAGAAGATTCTGAAAATTTCTGTTTTTATATGATTAAAGATTTCAGTGAAGGGAAAACACATTTCACCATAATGATGTAAAAACCCACACAATTCAACTTATCAGTATTATTGCAAATGCAATAAGATCGAGTTTAGTACCCGTTTATAATTAGATGCACTAACAGAAAACCCCAATAAACCGGAAAGCGCAAATTGTTTTTGTTTTATGGTTGTGACCTCTAGAAATGTTCAGAAAAATATTAACAAAGCCATTCAAAATTGATTCTTATAACGGAACATATGATAATGATGAAAAGGTAGCGCGCCATTATAAAAGTTACCTTTTAGAGAGATAAATAGTTAGTTATATAGTGAAAAATTCAACTACCGAGATCTCAAAACAAATTACAAAAAAAAAAAAAAAAAAAAAGTGTTATTGGGTTCACATTAAGATATTTTCACAGTACCTCCATTTATTCCTATGGAATGCAAAATATGTTTCAACAATTTTTTAAAGTTTGCACCGGCTGGCAAAAACTTACGTAAAGTCAAATTTATGGAAATCGAGTATTATGTAAGTCGGAGAGTGCCTGTATATATACATACACACACTTTTTTTTTTTTCAGGGCGTGACTTCCCTACTTGGGCACACTATTATAAGTATAGTCTCACAATTGCCTTATACAGTGAGATTATGACCTCCTTATTTCTACATTGAATGTTCAATAAATCATGAAAGGGAAACTATGGGAAGATCCATAGTGCTGCCTGCTTACACTGCTTAGAGTACTTCTTGTCTGACCACATCAGGCCAAACTGAGTACTGTGTACAGGTCTGTAGGCCCTCATTTTAGAAAGGATGTAGAGTTGCTAGAATGAATACAGAGAAGGGCAACAAAATTGGTGAGGAGAAAGAAGGGATCTTCATACCGAGAAAGGTTTGAGTCCTGCAAATTGCATCGTCTGGAGACTAGGCACCAGTGAGGTGTATAATGCCTTGAATGTTTTGAGCAGGCTCAATGCTGATGGGATTCTTCCCCTTGCTCAGATTACAACCTGAGAGGGCATAAATTCAAATTGAGGAAAGACAGACAGTTGTAGAATAGATGTGCAGAAATTTTCCTTTAGCCAGCGGGTAGTTAATTGCTGGAACAAATTTCCATCTGTCGTTGTGGAAGTTGATAGCTTAAATAAATTCAAGGAAGAACTGGATAAACTTTTAGAGTGAATGGATGGGTGAAATGGGAAGCGTTTCTTTTCCTTGCATCATTTGCAAGGAAAAGAAACATTGGAAGTGCTTCCTTGCATCATTTGCCTCTACTAATGCTAATGCTATTCTAACTCCTCAAATCACTTTCTTCCTCTATTGCTTTCAATTGTACGAGGCCTGTGCTTCTACATCAGGCATGCTGTCCCTGTGACCTTCCTGGGTATTACTTAATTATTATCAATGTCACTGTGAATTCCAAGGCAGAGAAAACATGCTGTTGGTATCTTTTGATACAGTGTTGGCAACACAGATGTCCTTTAAGGGTCTTGTTACTTTAAAGTTCATCCCTAAGGTTCCCTTTGCCATGTTAAGAGTCCACTCAGAAATGGTTTCACCCTGGTCTGTACACTCCCTGCTTACTCTCTGGTCATGGCTTTCTTAATGCCAAACTTGCAACTTTCAACCTTGCTGAATCATCACTCTGTTCTTGTGGCACCCCAGAAGACTGGGAACATAATTTATACCACTTCCAGCAATACCTAGATCATTGACAGAACCTTCTCTCCACTAGTGTCACTGTCCCTGGAAATGAGCCAGACTTCCTGAGCACCAGAGAAAATTTCCAGTCCCTGCAAGAATTTGCTGGTCATGCTTTTGATCACCAGATAAGCCTTCTCACCCAACTTCAGGATACCTCTTGCTTTCCTAGTGGAGACTCCTGCTGGCACTGTGTGGATTATATATATATATATATATATATATATATACAGTGCTTTTATTGGGATGGTACGCCATACTGGGACCTTTATTAACAGTGTGCCATTTTGATGTAATGCACTTCGAAAATTGTAATATTCCTTAAATTTGATATTCAAAAATGCTTAAAATTATTTAACTAAATTTGCATTTTTCACTGTCTATTGTTAAGATATTTTCTATATAAAACTGTATAACCATTTTTATAATTCTAAATTACTCAGTCGGACCTCTGTTTAACGAAATCCTTTTATAGCAAATTATTTTGAATTCCCCTTAGAAGCTACATTTCAAATACTTTCCGTTGAGCAAGAAAATTTTCATACAGCGAACAGATTAGGAGAGTATATACTCGGTACGCACTGTTCGCATTTCTGGCCTTCAGGCAATTAGTGCTGCTGCACAAATTAAGAGGGCTAAAGGGATTACCATTCTACAACTTAGTGGTACCTGGTAAAACCTATTCGACCACCTGTCCCACATACGGAGAAGTCGCACTGGTCAGCAGTGAGCAGATTAAGGTGTATTCCCAATGGGCTGTGGTCCACTTTCTATTGCAGTGGTATCAAAACTTTTCCTGTACAGGAGCCATATTAAAAAAAAAATCCGAGGTTAGATTTCTTTAGTGTGTTCCTTTTTCCATATCTTGTTGCATGTAAAAGTAAAACTGAAAATATTCGAAAATTTTATTAAGTACAATACACAATTACATTTAGTGAACAAAACTTTCCTGGTGGGCCTTAGGTTGGACACCGCTATGAATCAACTGTAAGCGTTCCGTTCGAGAATTAGGAGGGAGTGATTTTCTTTTACCCCGACAAATAATCATCTATTGTTTCACAAAGGTGTGTTATCCAAATTTTTTCGCAAATCTTCTGTATCTCTGTTTACATTTTCACAGTAAAAAAAATTCAAATTTAAGAACTAGTGACAATACCAATGACGAGAGAAGGAAAATGAGGACAGCGAAGGTATTAAACCTTCTAAACGTGAAATGATGGCATTTGGTGAAACTTAAGTTAAAAAATTGTCAATTAGGTTACAGTTAAATGAAAGAGATACAATTCGTGGATTTCAGGAATACCTAATTGAAAAGATGGTTTCAGAAGAATTGAAGCATTTGATGGATGCTCTGAATACGATACCAATTTCATCGAGTGAATGTGAACGAGGATGTTCACAAATGAATCTGATTGTCAGCCCAACCAGAGCTTCGTTGATGACAAAAACAGTTTCTTCACTACTGTTTGTAGCTCCCCCACTCTGACCCACTTCGTACCAGCAAAATGTCGATTCGTGGCTGTTCTGAAAACGTCATTAAGCAAGAGATACACAAAGAGGAAGAAAAGAAGTCGGCTGAGGGTGTCGAATGAGAACTTAATAAAAATTTGGAATATTCTACAAAAACTTTATTATGAAATTATTTTTATTTATGTTATTTATTTTTGCTTATTATTTTTAGGGGCTGTAGTCTAACGAAGGACCTTTATAATGCCACTCGGTTGTCTGTCTGTCCATCCGTCTGTCACAGCATTGTATCTCTGGAAACACTCAACCTATTGACTTGAAATTTTGCATTTATTTGTACATCATGTGGGCCAACATAATGCCATATTGATCATTGTTGAAAAAACATTTGTCTGAGAAATGGGATGGGGGTAACAAAAATGTCGTCAACAACCTATAGCTTATTATACACCGTTGGAAAGAGCTCAACGAGTAGGTTTAAAATATAATTTTAAAGTATTTTTAAAATTAAAAATGGTGGCACCAGACAAGAAAATGGAGTAATTTTTGTGTCCACCCCCTCTATTTCCGTCGCTAATGGAGCTAAAAATTTAAAAATCACATTAGCTATGCATTATTCGATGCTTATCAAGGGAAAACTATTCCGAATGAAATCTATTATTTAATTTTTGGGTTAAATTTAAAAAAAAATTATTGCACTTCGATAGTGCTCTTCTTTGTACTAAGCAACTCTCCTTTTGGTGACAAAAAGGTTGCTAAATAGTTAGTTATAAAGGTCATTTATAAATTTTGCGACGAGAAGTATTTTTTTAACAATTTTCAAAGCTGGAGTTGTCCCGGGAGGGAGGTACTCAGAGAGCCGTGTTGAGGCGGCAGTGGTGGGAAGGTGCCTTCGTGGAATCTTGCACGGCCCTCACCTGCCAGGTGCCTCCGTAGCCAGGTGGGCAGGAGCAACAGTGCGCAGCACACGCTTCTTGATTAGACCAGGGTTCGAGCCCGTGACCACCAAATACAGAGGATGCAGAAAGGTCAGGGAATGACCACTGCATATCCTTGGAACAATATGGCCTTAGTTGCTAATGCTCCTAAAAAACAAATAACAACAACAACTCACCTGCCAGTCGCTTCTCCCACCCTTGTCATTCACAACAACTGCAAAGACTCAAATAGACAACATTTTCGTTAGTTCCTCAGTTTTAGGCCAAGCCAGGGTACTAGAAACTTTTTTCAGTTACCATAAAGCTCTCTATTTGAGATACAACACTAACGACCATTCGTAACTACGGAAACTTCATCCCGAGTGCCTGGCATTCAGTAATTGACCGATTTATTTACTTATTTTACTCATATTTTTTTAATATACTTGAATAATAAATTTATGCTTAATAAACTGTGTTAATATACTAAATTTGTTCTTATTCCAAAAACATTACTACAAAAGTAACAATATCAGGAAAAAAAAAAACTTTTAGAGTACTTTTCATATCCTTTTAATTTTAAATTTTTCCTGATAGCAGAAAATGAGTACCGGCACCTATTTTTTTTTTTATTTCATATATAAAAATAATTTTATATATAAAATTATTTATTTATTTATTATTATTTTATTTCATTTTTTATTTATTTACTTATTCATTTTTGCTGGTACCTTGGGGCGGGACTTTTTTATTTAGTTATTTTTTTATTATTTACTTACTTTATTTTTGAATTCTTTGCTCTGATGCTAGGACAGTAAGAGCTGTAAACCAGAGGGTTCTGAGGGCGGCCGCGTACATGCGTAGTTGTGGTCTACCTTCCCGTGGTGTAGGCGGGCAACACACACACGGCCTTTTACAGAGGTCTGTATTCATCACTCACAGCGTACCAAGGCGGAGGCGAACTGATGTTCAGATGCTGTCCTACATAAGAAACCATACATGTCTACTGCTTTCAACTCACCAAATATATAAGTGATTTTTGGGGTTGCTATTCTTGAAGTGTAAGACCTTACATTTTGCTGCATGAAAACATAACTCACTTTTCTGACGATCCTTGAAGGCTGCATGGACGAGACATCATTGAAGATGCACTCTGCAGTGGGAGGCCTGTTCCCATGTTGACACCTGCAAATGTGGATGCCATTCATGACCTGATCATGCAAGACCACAGAATAACGCTGAAGCGCATTTAGATTTTGACAGCAGGTATAAGGAAGTGATTATTCCATCATATAAGGCAATGGTTAGACCACATCTTGAGTACTGCATACAGATCTGGAAGTCTCATTTTAGGAAGGGATGTGAATCTGTTGAAGTAGATGCAGAGAATAGCAAAAAGAATGGTGTGGGGCGAAAAAGGATGCTCTTACCAGGGAAGAGGCTTCAGTTCTGCAAATCATATCTGGAGACTAGGCACCTGTGAGGAACTGAAGTCAGACCGATTGGTCCATAGTTACCCACTTCAATCTCAGAACTGCCCTTATGTATTGGACATACACTGGCACTTCTCCAATTGGTCCTTGAGGTTGTCACAGACATTCTCTCAGATATGCCAGACAAGCTGTACTTGCTACCTGGGAGTCTAAAACGCTGATGGAACTGATATTCGGGTGACACTCAAGTCAAGTGGACCCAATTTCGGCGAAGTCCGGACGGTCTGTGACAGCCAAATCCTCTGCTTGCACCTTCACGATGGTGGGACTGTTAGTAATCCTGGGTATAACCCCCATGCACAAGTACATGGTGGGTGACCACCCAGGTGTGAACCAACGTAAGCAGGGGTCGAGGTGTGGCGCCCACACCACATGGAGGAACGCCGCCCCTCTATGTTACCAGGCAGTACTAGGTGGAAGATGACTCTCATCAACCGGTGAAATACCACCACTTTGCTTATTGGAGGCTTGAAGTGGTGGAACCCATGTTTAGTCTCTAGAGCTAAGTTCCGGTCAACCCTTCCCTATCTCTTCCATCATGCAGTATGATTGATGACTTTTGAGGTTATGATAAACGTCGTGGCGAGATCCAATATTCCTTACATTTCGAGGGTACAGCTCTAAAACGGTTTTCGCAGGCCGGCCGCTAGTTAGTACACCGGACCGGACCTATTCGTAACTCTCTAGGAGGCTTCCGGATCAGCTAGTGTATAATCTTGCTACCTCTACTCTGCCAGATAGTGACTGGAGGGAGTCCGAGTAGTGTGTATGCGGGGAGCATTGTCAAGGCCACGTTATGTCAAGGATCTGGGTATATTCTTACCACACGTACGCCATATCCAAAAATTTCATTACTTCATACAGCATGTCCCACCCACTTTTTCTTACTATTGAATACACCATGAATTGTCAAACTAATAGAGCAAGCTTATCTGCGAAAAGATCTAAACCTCCCAAGGACTTCCTAATTCATTTCACAAATATACGTGGTCTCAATTCTAATCTCAACGATGTCCATTTCCACTTGTTGCAGTCTGCCAAACTTCGTGTACTTTTTCTGACAGAATCTCAGTTATCGGTTGATTCAACTACTGCTCATCTCAGATGCCCAAATTATTCGCTGTATGATTCCTTTCGCCTCAAAGGTGGTACTTGTACATATGTCCGTTCTGATATTCCCTGTCAGAGACTTGGCAATTTGGAATCTCCTCTCTTTGATCTTCTCTGGCTTAAAATCTCTCTACCTCATTGTGTCAAATTCATCTGTTGTCTCTACCGTTCTCCCAACTCGACTAATCACTTGGAGCTCTTTGACTTCCTCTCGTTGCAACTTGACTTTCTCCAGTCCAACTCTCCTAACAGTGAGGTAATTTTCCTTGGTGATTTTAATGTTCACAACCCCAGCTGGCTTCCGTTTTCTAGTCACACCGACCCAGCAGGTCGAGATGCTGAGGCTTTTGCAATTACTAATGACCTAGCACAGATTGTTCATTTACCTACAAGAATACCGGACAATCCTAATCATACAGTCAACATGCTTGATCTTTTTCTCACAAACAACCCTTCTAAGTACACGGTCGAAGTGAAAGCTCCTTTAGGCACTTCAGATCACAACTTGGTGATTGTCTCTTCTCCAATGGAACCTTTATCTCAAGGCTATTCCCAACCTCGTGTTGTTTGGCATTACAAGAATGCAAAATTGGATGACCTGCGAGTCTTCTTTTCTTCTTTTCCTTGGTCGGATTACTCTTTCAAAAGTTCTGATGTCAACGTTTGCTCAGATCGTGTCGGTGAAATTATTCTTGCAGGAATGGAATCCTTTATCCCACACTCCACTTTAAAATCTCGTCCTTTATCTAAACCTTGGTTTTCCAATAAATGTGCTAAGGCTGTCCAAGAGAAGAATGTTGCATATCGTAATTGGCTTGTTTCTAATTCTTCAGTTTCATTTTCTGCCTACGCCAAAGCTCGCAACAATTGTAAAGCAGTTATTAATCAGTCCAAACTAGAGTTTGAACAGGCTAAGAGTAGAAAACTTGCTTCTTGCCCTAATGGTAGCCGGGCATTCTGGTCTCTTGCCAAAGCTATTGGCCGCAACTTTTGCCCATCTCTGCTCCCACCTCTGTCCAAACCAGATGGTTCTGTTGTCACTCCAGCCAAGGATAAAGCTGACCTGCTAGCATCCCATTTTTCTTCCAGCTCATGTATTAATGATCTTGGTAAAACACCTCCCACCATTCCCAACACACTCCCTCCATTCAATGCCTCCTGTGGTCTTCCGTCAAAAGAATATCAGAAGGATTTTGATGAATCTCGATGCTAAGAAAGCTCCAGGTCCTGATGGTATTTCTCCACTTGTTCTCAAAACCTGTGCTCCTGAACTTACTCCTATTCTTTGCCGCCTTTTTTCACTTTCTTATTCTAAAGGTGTTTTTCCTTCTGCTTGGAAATTTGCTCATATCCAGCCAGTTCCTAAAAAGGGTGACAAATCCCTCCCATCCAATTATCGTCCCATTGCAATTACTTCTACTCTTTCTAAAGTAATGGAGAAATCAATTAACCGCCAACTCTTAAACTACCTAGAAACCTTCCATCTGATCAACGATCACTAGTATGGATTCTGTCAGTGTCGATCCACTGGTGATATTCTGGCTTATGTTACCCATTTATGGACTAATTCAATGGAAAGGTTCGGTGAAACACAAGTAGTTGCTCTTGACATCTCAAAGGCTTTTGATCGTGTTTGGCATAAAGGTCTTCTAAACAAGCTTCCATCTTATGGTTTGCCAACTGTTTTTAGTAATTGGTTATCCAGTTTTCTCTCTGATCGCTCACTGAGGGTGATGGTTGATGGCTCTCTGTCTTCTAACTTCTCCACTAATGCCGGTGTCCCCCAAGGTTCAGTTCTTTCCCCCACTCTTTTCCTCTTGTATATCAATGACCTTCTTCCATTGACTGGAAATCCTATCCATAGTTTTGCCGATGATAGCACATTGCATTCAACTTTCCATTTTGAGAAACCTTGTCCTGCTCAATCAGCTTCAACTTCTTGAAAATCTGCTACCAATTCCTTAAATGCCGATCTTCAGGTAATTCTCCAGTGGGGCAAAGACAACTTAGTTGATTTCAACCCTTCTAAAACTCAGTCTTGTCTTATATCTCGCAAAAAGGATTCTTCTGCTCCTATGCTTATCTTTAGTGACACTCCAATTTCTAGGCAAAAGGATATCTCTCTTTTGGGGATTACCCTGACTTCTAATCTCTCTTGGCACAAGCACATTACAAATATTGCTTCCTCTGCATCTAAAAAACTTGGTTTTCTCTTTCACTCTCGGCGTTACTTTTCTTCCAAACAGCTGCTCACTCTGTATAAATTGCAAATCCGCCCTGCCATGGAATATTGTTCCCACATCTGGGGTGGTGCCCCCAAAACCTCTCTCAGGCTTCTTTATTCCATTCAGAAGAGGGCAGTTAGGTTAATTAATGATTCATCTCTAACAGAGTCTCTCCACTCGCTGTCTCATAGACGCACTGTTTCTGCTGCATGCCTCTTCTACAGATACTTCCATGGGCACTGTTCTTCTGAATTAGCTTCTATAATTCCCGCTCTCTCTTTCAAAACAGTCCGAACATGTGCCGCCACCAGCCAACATCCATTTACTGTCCAACTTCAAACCCACAGAACCAACTTTTCATCTTCCTCATTTATTCATTCAACTGCCGTTTTCTGGAACAACCTTCCTTCATACGTATTTCCTGAAAATTACAATCTACAGAAGTTCAAGTCCAATGTCAACAAATATCTTCTTTCGTCTTCTCAATCTCCAACCCAAGCACGGTACTAAGTACTATAGGTTCTAATACCTCTCGTGTTTGGGGTTCACATAAAAAAAAAAAAAAAAAAAAATCCAGAGGAATCTCTCCAGAGTCCAGTGAAACCATAATTAATCTTAACGGTTGAATGCACTTTCTGGTGGCCTCCTTCAAAATCACTGGGAACATGCTATAAACTCCAAAAGCCTTAATGCACAAAAGTTTTTCTAATAAATAATCATTTAATTTCACACTTGTTCAGCCTCACTCACCAAGTCTCTTCTCACTATGAGGGGTCTTTTGTCTGTAAAGATCAATGCAAAGTACCTGTTCAATTCATCAGAACATCACTTAGGTTATCTAAGGCTTTTTCACACCCAATTCATTTTCTCCTTCTTTGTATTTACATACATGAAAATGCTCCTTGTTCCCATTCTTTGTTCTCTTAGCCAGTGATTTCTTTGGCCACAAATTGTTTCCATTACATGAAGATTTACAAATTATAATGAGCAACAATGTATACTTGTGTAAAAATATATAAGTAATAAAATTACCCCATGGGCTCACATCTGGTGAGTATGGGCTTGGCACACCCAAGGTCCTGAGCTGGATATCATCATTCTTCATTATTCTTTTCTTTCTTGGTGATTCCCTTCTACTTCTCTCTCTCAGGGTAATTCAGAAATTTTTTTTGGCTGGTGCAGCATAAGCCTCAAGCCTCCTTGCACCATATGGCTGATATGACATAATAATAAAAATTGTAAATACAGTAATATTAACTCATATCTTTCTAATCCTAAATATGCACTTTTAATTAAGTTTAAGATTTTATATTTGAACATATAAGATGACTTGCAAATTTTAGATGATTTGTGTGCAGCAGAAATTATAAATCTCATAATGATTCTAACATTTTATAATTTTCTAGTAACAGAGAATTGTGTAATGAGCACAAATTTCAAAAAAAAAAACCAAACCACAAGAATGTATATTGTGGGGGGGGGGAGAGAACGTTTGCAGCCCAATATAAATCGCAAAGCATTTCATAAGAGACAATATTGCCAATCTGTGCTGTGACCCTTCTTGTGTGTTCACAGAAAATTTCGGTTATGTTATGTTATTTGGATTTTAGGAGCATTAGCAACTAAGGCCATATTGCTCCGGGGATATGTGGTGGTCATTCCCTGACCTTTCCGAATCCTCCGTATTTGGTGGTCACGGGCTCGAACCCTGGTCTAACCAAGAAGCATGTGCTACGCACTGCTGCTCCTGCCCACCTAGCTACAGAGGAGCCAGAAAATTTCAGGTTTGTAACTATATTCTTCTCCGTTACAGAGGGCATTGAAGTGTGGAAGGTGAATGAAGATGGTGACTGTTAAGAGCATCATGCAGTCATTGAGTACCTTCATTTAAAGGGAATGTCACTGAAAGAAATTCATGACGATATGCAGCAAATGTTAGAGGAACCTTGTCCTTCATGTGCTAGTCAAAAACTAGGTTGCAAGATTTAAGTGTGGATGAAAGTGTTGAAGATTCACGCTGCAGTGGGAGGCCTGACACCTGCAAATGTGGATGCCATTCATGACCTGATCATTCAAGACCGCAGAATAACAAATTTAGCACACTGAGAAAACATGCAACATCTCCCAAGAGTGAGCTCACGATAATGTGGTGAATGTTTTAGGAATGAAGGTTTTTTTGATGTGGGTCTCCAAAGCACTGAATCCATATCAGAAGCAGAGAGAGAGAGAGAGAGAGAGAGAGAGAGAGAGAGAGAGAGAGAGAGAGAGAGAGAGAGAGAGAGAGAGACAGAGAGAGAGAGAGAGAGAGAGAGAGAGAGAGAGAGAGAGAGAGAGAGAGATGTTTCCATGAGATTGTGCAGCATTTTTAAGCTAACAAAGCTCAGTTTTGGGGGTAGTATGTTACTCCGTATCCAAGTGGTCAAGAGCATGAGTGCAGTAGCACACGCTCTTTGAGTAGACTGGGGTTCAAGCCCCTGACTGCTAAATACAGTCGATCTGCCAACCTGCACTAGACCAGCATGGCAGATTATGGTCCATTTCCCTCAGCATGAATTGTTGAGGAGGCTTCCATCCTGCAGTGGGTTGATAATGGTTGCAGTTTACCTTTTTTTTTTTATGTTACTATAGACAAAATATGGGCACCACTTTGATCCTGTAATGACATCCATCTTCTGGAATGTAGAAGCCGTGACCATGGTTGATTTCCTGGAACAAGATGTCACTATCAATGCTGGGTACTATACTAGACTACTGACACATTTCTGCAAGGAACTAAAGCCTCCAGAGGCAAGAGAGATTGGCCAAAGGAATCATCTTGCATTTAGACAATGCACTGATGCACATGGTGTTTGCAACTCAGGCAACACTGAATGACTGAATTCAAGCAGTTACAGCATCTGCCTTACTCATCATATTTGGCTCCATCAGAATATTTTATATTTCTAAATCTCAAAAGGACAGGAATTTGGCAGTGACAATGCTATGATGTATGGATTGAGCAGTCTCAATGCTGATGGGATTCTTCCTCTTGTTCAGATTGCAAACCTGAGGGGGCATAGATTCAAATTGAGGAAAAACAGTTGTAGAATAGATGTGTGGAAGTTTACTTTTAGACAGAGGGTAGTTGATTGCTGGAACAAACTTCCATCTGTTGCTGTGGAAGTTGATAGCTTAAATAAATTCAAGGCAGAACTAGACAAACATTTGGAACGAATGGATCTGTGAAATGGGAATGGTTTTTTTGGTTGATGCTGTATAAGTTTGCTTTCTTGTATCATTAGCATTAGTAGAGGCATATGATGCAAGAAAGCAAGCTTATGCAGCATCAGCCAAAAAAAAAACAGAAAAAGAAAACCCACTCCCGTTTCACCCCTCCGTTCATTCGAAATACCTGTCCAGCTGAGCCTTAAATTTATTTAGGCTATCAACTTTCCACAACAAGGGATGGAAGTCTGTTCCACCAACCAACTACCCGCTGGCTAAAGGCAAATTTCCGCACATCTATCCTACATCTGTCTTTCCTCAATTTGAATTTATGCCCTCTCAGGTGATTATTCAGAGCATAGAATAATCTTCAGGTGATTATTCTATGCTAAATGCCCATCGGTATTGAGCATACTCAAACCATTCAAGGCTTTATACACCTCGTGTGCCTATGCTAATGCTAACTGGCTTGAGTCAAAATCTTCTGAATTTTTTTGCAGTGGGTTATGAAAGCTAGTGGAAAGTGTGTTGAGTTAAGGGAAGGACTATGTTTAAAAAAAATATGTGGGTTTTCGTAACTTTCCAGCATTCCTTTTCAACTTCCCCTCATACATAATCTTGGCATCATTTCTTGGAAGCTAACTGCTCATTACATGTGGGCAATCTCCTATGTAGACTTTCAAGTATGGAAATGCACTTCATTTAATTGACATACACACAAAAAACTAGTTACCATGGGAAAAACATGAAATAAATCCAGAAAAGCCCACAACAGCTTTATTAACTAGCTGGGATGAAACATAATTATTATTTGAGCTTTCTAAATTTTTATTGTATTTATGGTACCATTATGTAATAAAGTTCTGATGAAATATGAAAATAAATTCTGGAGATTAAATAGTTAAATATTTTAAGACTTTAGATGTAATTTTTCTTTCATTTTAATATATACTTTTTCAAATATTACCAAAGAATTTTTTGTTTACCTTACTAAGTTGTGGGCAATTGTTGATCTAAGTGAGGTAGGTCCAAAGTGTTTTAGATTCCTCTTGTGCAAACTTTCTTTGGTAAGAGCAATACATACATACATATCATCATTGTCAATATTTAACACTACTTCAATGTCAAACTTGGTCATATCCACTTTCCAGTGAAAGCTATCATTCACAGCACCTCCAAAATATGCTGCTGCCTCCATTGATGTAAAACAGTGATTTTGCCCACTTCTGTAACATGTTACTCTAAACTTTGGCATTCTTGTTTTTATTGATTCTATATCATCTCCTTGTTCATTTTCATTATCTTTTGCTTGGTAATACAAAATATTATCTTTTATTAAGTGCAGTGGTACAGTATGATTATATCCATATATTTCCTTCCATACTTCTAATCCTGTAACCCAATCAATAAATGGAACTTGAGATGTTAGCTTTTCACTCACAGAAGTTTTATCCTGTGGAAAGGCAAAGTTTTTTATGTTTTGTATCACAACAAAGACATTGTCTACTCCTTTAAGTTCTAAGACCTACAGTTAAAAAAAAAAAAAAAAAACATAAATAAATAAATGGTAAAATAATAAATATATTCAAGTTTTCAAAATAATGAAATTAAGTGCCTGTGCGGCATTGTGTAAAGTGGCTTAAAAAGTTTGTGAACAAGGAATGTATAACCAACCTGGTAGATTAAGCTCCTAAACACAGTAACCTTCAAAATATTATCCTTCAAGCATATAATAAGTTTTTAGAGATAAAGTTAGCAAAAGTCTTATCAAATACTGTTTCGGAATTAAATAATTTTATAATATAATTTTATAATCATTTATAATAACAGAAAGTAAGATTGCAGAGAAACAGCTGCACATAAAAGTGAATGAAGCACGTGGGGCTGAGTAACCCAAGAGAATCTCCAAGCATATTAAGAGAAGCTGACCTTTGGTCATAATAATGAGAGCATCCCTAGATTCAGAAGTACCTAAAGATTCGAGATGTACAAATATGAGTATATTCCCTATTCACAGGGGTGGTTCAAAGGATCAAGGAATTGCTTGCTATATATAGCAGTTTAACCTCTGAGAACATGGAAAATAATGGAATTAATAAAAGAAGTAATGCAAGAACACCTTGACAGGAGTGGAGTCATAAGAGAATTACAAAATGGGTTTTTTAATGGGAGACCATTAGCAGAGGCATATGATGCAAGAAAGCAAGCTTATGCAGCATCAGCCAAAAAAAAAAAAAAAAAAAAACACACCTGCTCCCATTTCACCCCTCCTTTTGTTCCAAATATCTGTCTAGCTCAGCCTTAAATTTATTTAGGCTATCGACTTCCACAACAAAAGATGAAAGTCTGTTCCACCAACCAACTACCCGCTGGCTAAACGCAAACTTCCGCACATCTATCCTACATCTGTCTTTCCTCAATTTGAATTTATGCCCTCTCAGGTGATTATTCTGAGCAAGGGGAAGAATCTCATCAGCACTGAGCATGCTCAAACCATTCAAGGCTTTATGCACCTCAATCAGATCACCTCGCAGGTGCCTAGTCTCCAGACATTGTAATCTGCAAAACTTAAGCCTTTCTTTGTAAGAGCAATCCTTTGTTTCCATTCACTAATCTTGTTGCTCTGCGCTGTACTCATTCCAACAGCTCTACATCTTTCTTAAAATGAGGCCTCCAGACCCGTATACAGTACTCAAGGTGTGGCCTGACCATTACCTTATACAAGGGGATAATCACCTCCTTAACCCGGCTAGAAAAATTCCCCTATATCATTGACAAGACACTATGAGCTACTCTTGCAGACCATTTGCACTGCTCAGAAAACTTCATATCTGCCTGTAAAATTACCTCAGGTCCTTTACATTATCTACCACTGTCAGTGTAGTACCACAGAGTTGATACGTTACTCTTGGGTTATTGCTTCCCATATGTAGTACTTTACATTTGTCAATGTTAAACTTCATTTGCCACCTCTCAGTAGATCTGTTCAACTTTTCTAGATCCTGTTGCAGCAGCGTACTGTCATTAGTGTCCTTAACAACCCTGCCAACTTTCATATCATCTGCAAACTTGGACATTAAGCCTGATATACCATCATCAATATCATTTATAAATACAGGAAACAACAATGGACCCAACACTGAACCCTGAGGGACTCCACTAATAACATTAGTCAACAAAGAGCAGTGTCCTTTGATTACCACTCCCTGTCTTCTCCCACTCAACCATCCCTTTATCCTTAGCAGCAATTTGCCTCCAATTAGTATTAGCCACATGGTGCAACCAGCCAAAAAAAAAAAAAAAAAAAAAAAAAAAAAAAACCAGAATAAAACAATGATAAAAAAAAATAATAAATAAATAATAATAATTAATAAAAAAAAAAAAAAAAAAAGGAAATTAAACCTATCATCCTATGTGCTTCCCTGACCCAAAGGTACTAATCCAGATGACCTTTGAATTTCCCCAAACTGTCATCCTCTACCACCCATGTAGGCAACTTAATCCAGTAATTTATAACTCACTGGCTAAAAATAAAACTTCCTGCAGCCCAATCTAAACATCTCCCCCCATAACTTGAATTTATGTCCCCTAGTTCTAGCATCATTTATAATCTTGAAAATTACGTCCTCATTCATTTTACGGATGCCTCTCAGAGCTTTAAACACCTCAATCAAATCTCCTCTAAGGTGTCTAGTTTCCAAACTCTGCAACCCACATATTCAAAGTCTTTCTTCATAAGGACGCCCTTTTGCCGATCTCACCAGGTGAGTTACCCATCTTTGCACCCTTTCAAGAAGCTTGATGTCTTTCTTTAGATGCAGTCTCCATACTTGAACACAGTATTCTAAGTGTGGTCTAACAAAAGCCTTATATAATGGGATTATCACGTCCCTATCTCTACTTGCAAAAGTTCGATAGATCATCGATAGGACACCATGGGCCTTCCTTGAAACCTGTTTACAATGCCCAGAGAATTTCATGTCTTACCGTATCGTCACAGCCAAGTCCCTTTCTTCCAGTACTGGGTTTAGTTGAACTCCAACAAGTGAATAAGTTATTTTGGGATTACTGTTTCCCAGGTGTAATACCTTACACTTTGTTGGATTAAAGCATAGCTGCCATTTTTCTGACCATTCCTGAAGTCTATCTAGGTATCTCTGAAGAAGCTCAGCTTGACAGTGATCATTAACTACTCTAACAATTTTAACATCATCTGCAAATTTAGACATCACGCCCTCTATCCCTTCATCGATGTCGTTTATGAAAATTAAAAACAACAGTGGTCTTAATACTGATTCTTGGGGAACCCCACTTCTTACATCAACCCAATCTGGGGAATAGCCATTTATCACAACCCTCTGCCTCCTGCCCTGAAGCCATCCTGCTATCCATCTAAGGATTTTCCCAGTGATTCCAACCCGTTCCAGCTTATAAGCAACCGCTCATGTGGGACTGAGTCAAAAGCTTTGCTGAAATCTAAATAAACAATGTTGAAATTATTCCCTAAATCCAGCTCGTGAGTGACCCTTTTGAAATAGCGAACCAGATTTGTTAAACGTGATTTTCCCTTTACAAAACCATGCTGAGTATCCTTGAGAATTTCAATTCGATCCAAATGATCTTGAATTCCACCCTTGATCATTGCCTCCATGATTTTCCCTACCACTGAAGTCAGACTGACAGGTTGTTAATTTTCCACTTCACTCTTAGAGCTACCCTTATGTATGGGAGATACATTGGCACTTTTCCAATCCAAGGGAATCTCCCCAGAGTCTAGTGATGCTCGCGTAATTAGCCTCAATGGTTCAATTCACTCACTTGCCGCCTCCCTTAAGATTATAGGGTATATTCCATCAACTCCAGGAGCCTTACTGGCCTGTAGGCTTGAAAGTTTTTTCATTAAATAATCTTGCGAAATTTCAATATCATTAATTACATATTTTTGAACTTCACTCCCACAATTTTCCATTGCCACAAAAGGTTTTTCATTTGTAAATATCGATGCAAAATAACTGTTGAGTTCATCTGCAACTGCAGCTGGTGTATTTAATACTATCCCCCTTTCCCTTACGTAAAGGTCCGATCTGGTTTGTCCTGCTCTTCTTGGCATTTATGTATGTGAAGAATTCCTTATCCCCCCCCTCTTTGCTCTGTTTGCTAGTGATTTCTCATAAACTGCCTTTGCCTGTCGAACCTTTTCTGTGGTTCTATTACAGATCATCTGGTAGCTGTTATAGGCTTCAGTACTTTTTATTGCTCTCTAACTTTTCCATGCCACCTTTTTCTGCTCAAGTAATGTGGCAACTTCACTATTCATCCAACTTGGAACCCTCCTCGTGGAGTATTTTTTTTAATGGTATATACGCATTCAAGGCATCTGTGATTAATGTTTTAAAAGCATACCACAGTTCAAATGTATTCATTCTCTGCACGATATCTACCCAGTTAATAGAGGCCATGTAGTACCTTAAGGCATCATAATTTTCTTTTCTGAAATTAAAACCCATTCCTTTGCCTTTTACTGCTGCTACCTCTCTCATCATCTTCCACCGTAGAACTCCATGATCACTTCCTGCTACTGGTTCCTCTACTGTCAGCCCTGTTATGTCATCTGATTCATGGGTGATGATGAGGTCTAGGACATTCTTTTCTCTAGTACTTTCCCTGACACACTGATACAAATAACAGTCATCTAGTTGATTTAAAAATTTTGTTCCCCATGTCGAGTTTCCTTCCCATTTACTCCAATCAATTAGAGGCAAATTGAAATCACCCATAATAAGACATTGACGCTTACTTTCCCATTCCATTTGCATGTAGAGGCTTTTGTCATAATCTTCACAATCACCTGGTCTGTAGATTACTCCTACTCGCATTATACCTTTGTTTCCAACTATCTCACACTATACAGATTCTATACTAGCATGTGAAACATCTGAATCCGGGAAAGCTATCGTCACACTCAGGCTGCTTCTGATAAGAAGCATTACCCCACCACTCCTTCTATCTACCCTATCCTTCCTAAATACATTATACAAGCATTAGTGAAACTCATCATCCCAAATTTCCGGGTGGCACCACGTCTCTGTAAGCCCTATTATGTCTGCGTTACTTGTTTTAACCAGCAGTTTAAATTCGCTCATTTTATTGACGACACTTCTAACATTACTATATAAACAATTACAACTTGCTGTTCTTGTATATTTAACAACCCTAACAAAACCCTTGAAGTTTTTTAGGCTCTCTTCCCTGGCATTAGCTACCCACTCACTTGAAATGTTTCTACCTCCAGAACATCTAGATAATATGCCCAGTTGGGGTAGCAGATAAGAACTCTTAAGGTATGTGCAATAGTTACTTTGACCAATATTATCAGATAAACACATGTCAGGATTATGCACATCCCCCCTAACTAGAACTAGCAGTTTCCCTGAACCTTTAAGGTATCCTCAATAATACTGGCAAAAACTTTTGCACCACCTTTGTTTAAGTGTATCCCGTCTCTACAAAACAAATTCCTTCTACCTACAATGCCACACTGCTCCAATTTGTGCAGAAGTCTTTCATGTGCAACAGTATCAAAAGCCTTTCTAAGATCCAAATATATGATATCAAAGTTATTCTCTGCATCCAGTTCCTTCGTGACCACATCATAGGAACTGGATGCAGGAAATAACTTTGATATGGGATTTACTCAAAGATCCAACTACCATCAGGGATAAAGGGAAGAGTTTTTGCTTTTGTAAGGGTAACTACAATGGTCTCAAACAGTTTTTAAATTCTATACAGTGGGACTGACGATGTTACCAACAGAAAATTCTAAATGGGAAGCATTCAAAGAATTAATCTTGGAAGCTATAGGCTTTTATTCTTCTCCATAGGTGAAGTGTTACTTTTTCAAGGTAGTGCAATACCATAGCAACTCATTGTGAAGATATTCACAATATGAGATATAATTCAAACGGATGATTAAAACTACCATGGTAGTAGAAATGATGTGTGTAAATTACCCATGCATAATTAAACTCCATTAACTACACACTTTGAAGAAAATGGTGAGGAAAAGTTCAAGAATGTCAGCGTATGGGTAACAAACTGACATTCTAGTTGATAAATGAATAAGTTTTGTAAGGTCCTCATTAAGAGAATTTATGCATAAAAAAGCCCCTAGATTTATGTATGAATCTATAATCTAAAAATAATTAAATTTGCATTGAAATTCTTATAGAGCTAATTAAAATGACCTGTTAGTATTAGAGTAATATATTCTAATTTTTTTCTGTTATCAGAAGTGAAGGTGTGCCTTCTGTAAGAAAGAGAATTAGTTTACAAGAAGAGAAAGATCTTTAGAGAGAAACACCTTTAGATGTAATGTGATCATACAGTATTTGTTGCATAATGCCAATGATGGAGAAATGGATATACCAGAAGAATTACACATCCCATCCAGATACTTGAATTATTTTGCCAATCTTGCTTGTTATTTTGTCATAAACTTGCCCACATATCAGTCATCATTTATTTCTAGCCATACAAAACTTTTAGCTATCCTGGTAGGCAGATCACTTGTTCAGTTATAAACTAAACTTAAACATAATTTGTGTAAGGTAAATTCTTAAGTTTATATTATTACATGTGCAGAGGAACTTCAGAAAAGTTTTCTTGATGGATTAAATCAAATTATTCATATTGCTGAACATACATCGTATCTTCTTCAAAACAATTAGAATGTAGACCAAACAAGTTGTGACTCAGGTTTGGATAGAACACTTAGCATTAGCATTAGTAGAGGCATATGATGCAAGAAAGCAAGCTTATTCAGCATCATCCAAAAAAAAAAAAAAAGCACAACCACTACTCCCATTTCACCCCTCCGTTCGTTCGAAATACCTGTCCAGCTGAGCCTTAAATTTGTTTAGGCTATCAACTTCAACAACAAGTGATGGAAGTCTATTCCACAAACCAACTGCCCGTTGGCTAAAGGCAAATTTCCGCACATCTATCCGACATCCCTCCTTCCTCAATTTGAATTTATGCCCTCTCAGGTGATTATTCTGAGCAAGAGGAAGAATCCCATGGGCATTGAGCATGCTCAAGCCATTCAAAGCCTTATACACCTCTATCAGATCACCTCGCCGATGCCTAGTTTCCAGACTCTGTAATTTGCAAAACTTAAGCCTTTCTTCATAAGAGCAACCCTTTGTTCCATTCACTAATCTTGTTGCCCTTCTCTGTACTCGTTCCAGCAGCTCTACATCCTTCTTGAAATGAGGTCTCCAGACCTGTATACAGTACTCAAGGTGTGGCCTGACCAATGCCTTATACAAGGGAATAATCACATCCCTATCCCTGCTAGAAAAATTCCTGTATATCATTGACAAGACACCATGAGCTACTCTTGCAGCTCGTCTGCAATGCTCAGAGAACTTCATATCTGCCTGCACAATTACCCCCAGGTCCTTTTCATTCTCTACCACTGTCAGCGTAGTACCACAGAGTTGATACGTTGATCTGGGGTTACTGTTTCCCATATGTAGTACTTTACATTTGTCAATGTTAAACTTCATTTGCCACCTCTCAGCCCATCTGCTCAACCTTTCCAGATCCTGTTGCAGCACCATAGCATCAGTAGCGTCCTTAACAACCCTGCCAACCTTTGTATGGTCTGCAAACTTGGACATTAAGCTTGATATACCATCATCTATATCATTTATAAATACAGAAAACAACAATGGACCCAACACTGAACCCTGAGGAACTCCACTAATAACATTAGTCCACGTTGAGCAGTGTCCATTGATTACCACTCTCTGTCTTCTGCCACTCAACCATCCCTTTATCCATAGCAGCAATTTGCCACCAATGCCACACTGCTCCAATTTGTGCAGCAGTCTTCCATGCGCAACAGTATCAAAAGCCTTTCTAAGACCCAAATATATAATATCAAAGTTATTCCCTGCATCCAGTTCTTTTGTGACTACATCATAGTATCCAATCAAATTGGTCAGACAAGACCTGCCCTTAACAAAACCATGCTGTGTCTGAGCTATAACTGAATTCTTGTCCAGATGATCCTGCAGTGCTTCTTTAACCAGTGCCTCCATTAATTTTTCTGGAACCAAAGTTAAACTAACAGGTCTATAATTACTTGTGTCAGCCTTTGATCCTCCTTTGTGAATTGGGGTTACATTTGCACATCTCCAGTCTATGGGTACCTCCCCTGAGTCCAAAGAAGCTCTCATAATTATGGCTAGGGGCTTGCTTACTTCCTTTGCTGCCTCCTTTAATATAACTGGATAGATCCCATCCACCCCGGGTGCCTTTTTTATGTTTATCCTCAACAATTTCTCCTCCACTTTCCTCTCAGTTATTAGAAAATCATCTAGCTCACTGCCAATGTTTACTTCACCTACAACATTCCCCTTCCTGAATAACTCCTCATGTGTGAATGTAGATGCAAAATACTCTTTAGATTGTTAGCCACCTGAGCAGGATCCTCAACTGTTGAACCATCAACATTCAGTGGACCAATCTGATTCATCCCTTTCCTTCTTGAGTTTAAATAGGGAAAGAACTCTTTTCTGTTTTTCTTTGCATCCTTTGCCAAGGATTTCTCATAATCTGCCTTTGCCTGCCTAATCTCCTTTGTGACTTGGTTACAGACCAACTTATATCTATCATAGGCTTCCATGTCACCCATTAATCTGTATGTATCCGATGCATTTTTCTTCTCTGCCATATGTCTCATTAGTTCATCTGACAACCATTTAGGCCTAAACCTTGAACAATATTTCTTGGTTGGTATGTAAAGCCTGGTAGCTTCCAAGATTAGTTCCTTGAATGCTTCCCATTTTGAATTTGCTGTTGGTAACATCATCAGTTGGTCCCACTGTATAGAATTTAAATACTGTCTCAGCCCATCATAGTCGCCTTTACAAAAGCAAAAACCCTTCTCTTTACCTCTGATGGTAGTTACCTCCTTGAGTAAATCCCACTTCAGCACACTGTGATCACTGCCACCTAGTGGTTCCTTTATCTGCAGATTCTTAATGCATGAAGAATCACTACTGATAATCAGATCAAGAGTATTACTCCCTCTAGTTGCCTCCTGAACATGCTGGTGTAGAAAACAATCATCCAATAAATCCACAAAAGCCTTGCTAGTGTGTGAGTGACGAACCCAGAAATTCCAGTCAATATCTGGGAAATTAAAATCCCCTACTATAAGACTCTCTGATTTACTGGCCCATTCTATTTCCCTGTACAGTATCTTATTATACTCATCAGAGTCATTAGGCCTATAGCACACTCCTACTCTCAGTTTTGATTTACCCATGCTTATGTCACACCAAACTGACTCGACACTGCCCTGTCCATCGATATCGACTGGCTTCACTTCCTTCAATTTTATGTGTTTTTTAACTAATAGCATAACCCCTCCTCCCTTCCTATCCTGTCTATCCTTTCTGTAGACGTTGTACTCCCCAAATTCCAGTTCTGCATTCCTTATATTTGTGTGACACCATGTTTCTGATATCCCAACAATATCTGCCTTTGATGTTTTGAGCAAAACCTCAAATTCATCAAATTTATTTACTAAACTCCTAGCATTGGTGTACACGCAAGTATACATGCACCTGTTTCTATTCTTAGCTACCCTAACACAACCCACGTGTTTACTTGTACCGCAATGACTTCCAGCAGTCTCTGAAATATCCTGCATATTGTTTTTAAGGCTTCTGCTCATTCCAATAGAAGCAGTGCAAGAATCTCTCTCACCTCTGCCAGTGGCTACTGTTAATCTATTTGTCTTTGTCTCCCCCCAAGCTAGCAGTTTTCCAACCCAAAAAGATTGCAGCAACTATTGTTATTTCCAGCACTTTGCAAGTTAGAAGTCTAAGCTAACCCAATTCTTGAACACATAACTTACTATGCAATTATGTTATTTTTCTATAAACCTGCCACATGCATCAGTAGTTTCATTTACTGTTAGTGATATAAAATTGTCTGCTATTTATTGGTGAAAGATTGCATCCTTGTTGAGTCATAAACCAAATTTAAATATAATGTCTATAAGGTTATTTCATCAGGAATTGATCAAAAGGGAAAAGAAAAATGCATGGGATGCATATAAATTATCAGGCTACACAGAAGCCTACGGCAGTTTATGAGAAATCTTTGGCAAAGGACGCAAAGAAAACCAGCAGAGTTCTATACTTATGTAAACTCTAGTAGGAAGGGGATTAATCAGATTTGTCCACTGAACACAGATGGTTCGACTATTGATGATCTTGCTCAAGTAGGTGATAAACTGAATGAGTATTTTGCATCTACATTTACACATGAGGAGTTATTCAAGAAGGGGAATGCTAGACATTTATCAAACTCTAACAGGGAGATAAGTGATTTGGTAATAACTGACAGCAAAGTGGAGGAGAAATTGTTGAAGTTAAACACAAAAAGAGGCACCTGGGGCAGATGGAATCTATCGAGTTATAATTATGGAAGCAACAAGGGAAGTAAGTAAGCATTTAGCAATAATTATGAGAGCCTCCTTAGAGTCAGGGGAGGTCCCCATGGACTGGAGATGTTCAAATGTATCCCCAATTCACAAAGGGGGTTCAGAGGGTGACACAAATAAAGACCTGTCAGTTGAACTTCTGTTCCAGGGAAAATAATGGAGTCACTGGTTAAAGAGGTGATACAGGATCGCCTAGACAAGAGAGCAGTAACAGTTCACACACAGTGTGGGTTTGTTAAGGGGAAAATCCTGTCTGACCAACTTGATTAGATACTATGATGTGGTCACAAGGGAACTGAATGCAAAAAATAATTTTGATATCATATACTTGGATTTCAGGAAAGCTTTTGATACTGTTGCACACTGAAAGCTGCTGTACAAATTGGAGCAGTATGGAATTAAGGGCAAGTTACTGCAATGGAATTAAGGGCAAGTTACTGCAATGGATAAAGGGATGGTTGAGTGGGAGATGGCAGAGAGTAGAAATAAATGGACACTGCTCTATGTGGACTAATGTTATTAGCAGAGTACTCCAGGGTTCTGTGCTGGACCCATTGTTGTTTTGTTTATTTATCAATGATATCGATGAAGGTATACTGTATAGTAATAACAGTAATAGTAATTATGGCATGTGATGCAAGAAAGCAAGGGTATAAGCTTATGCAGCATCAGCCAAAAAAAAAAAAAAAAAAAAAAAAAAAAATTCACACAACCATTCCCTCTAAATATTTGTCCAGTTCCTCCTTAAATTTATTATTTAACCTATCAACTTTCACAATGACAGATGGAAGTTTGTTCCAGTAATTAATCACCTGCTGGCTAAAGGAAAATTTCCACACATCTATTCTACAGCTGTCTTTCCTCAATTTGAATTTATGCCTCCTTAGGTTCGTAATCTGAAGAAGTGGAAGAATCGCAACAGAATTCAGCATGCTCAACCCATATCAGGTTTAATGTCTAAGTTTGCAGACGATACAAAGGTTGGCAGGGTTGTTAATGACAGTAAGCTACTGCAACATCATCTATAAAAGGTAGGCAGATGGGCTGAGAAGTGGCAACTGAAGTTTAACATTGATAAATGCAAAGTACTCCATATGGGTAGCAGTAACCCAAGAGAAACATACCAACTGTGTGGTACTACACTCACGGAGATGGAGAATGAAAAAGACCTGGGGGTAATTGTGCAGTCAGATATGAAGTTCTCTGAGCAGTGTAGACTGGCTGCCAGAGCAGGTCGTGGAGTTTTGTCAGTGATATATAGGAATTTTGCTAGCAGAGACAAGTGGTTGAGCCGACGGGGCTAGCCAGGTGGGTAAAGTGCCTGCTTGGCAACCCAAAGGTCGCGGGTTAGAATCTCGCCTCGGGCTTGGATCAGAGTAAAATGCAAAAACTTTGGGAGGTGCATTATGGCCACAGAAGCCGATGCACCAACAACTAACAAAAAAAAAAAAAAACAAGTGGTTGATTATCCCTTTGTACAAGGCAATGGTTAGGCCACACGTTGAGTACTGTATACAGGTCTGGAGGCCTTATTTTAGGAAGGATGTAGAGTTGCTAGAATGAGTACAGAGAAGGGCAACAAGATTGGTGAGAGGAACAAAGGGGTGCACTTACAAAGAAATGGCTTAAGTTCTGCAAGTTTCAGCATCTGGAGGCTAGGCACCTGCAAGGTGATCTGATCAAGGTGTGTAAGGCCTTGATTTGTTTGTTATTTAGCATTAGCAACTAAGGCCATATTGCTATGGGGATATGCGGTGGTCATTCCCTGACCTTTCTGCATCCTCCGTATTTGGTGGTGACGGGCTCGAACCCCGGTCTAATCAAGAAGCGTGTGCTACGCACTGCTGCTCCTTTCCACCTGGCTATGGAGGCGTCTTGTAAGGCCTTAAATGGTTTGAGTAGGCTCAATGCTGATAGGATACTTCCACTTGCTCAGATTAAGAACCTGAGGGGAGGCATAAATTCAAATTGAGGAAAGACAGTGTAGAGTAGATGTGCGGAAGTTTGCCTTTGGCCAGCGGGTGATTGATTGCTGGAACAAACTTCCATCTGTTGTTGTGGAAGTTGATAGCTTGAATAAATTTAAGGCTGAACTAGACAAACATTTGGAGAGACTGGATGGGTGAAATGGGTTTTTTTTGGCTGATGCTGTATAAGCTTGCTTTCTTGCATCATATGCCTCAACTAATGCTATAAACAATATTTCACAAAGAAGGAAGATGGTTTATGCAGTTTTGTCAATGATAAATTCAAGATTTAGAAGATGTGGGCTTAATCTCAATCAACATAAAAACTCTTCCTTTCTTCTCTTTCACAGTCTTATAAGTAGCTTCTTTTGAACAAACCTGACAAGATATCATTATTATTATTACTAGCCATATAATGCAAGGAAGCCTGAGGCTTATGCTGCACCAGCCAAAAAAAAAATTTCCGAGTTACCCAGAGAGAGAGAGAGAGAAGTAGAAGGGAATCACCAAGAAACAGAAGAATGGTGATATCCAGCTCAGGACCCTGGGTGTGCCAAGCCCATACTCACCAGATGTGAGTCCCTGGGGTTTATTTCCTTCTCTTCAGAAATCATGTTTCTAGTCACTCACTGAAGACTAGACTAGGTATTTTTCTCCATAAACTGGTCCAATAATTCAAAAGGATTAAATATTTCACCAAACTATTTAATGCTTCAAAAAAGCTGTAGATGTGTCTTGGTGTTTTGTTTTGAAGGAGTATGGTAAACATAAATCTGATCTACTTGCAGAGAGCCATTTGTACCTTCTGTATGCAAAGTTTGAAAAATATGCTGAGTTATGCAATTTAGTTCAAATTATGCTCTTGAAAATGAAACATCTTCAAAAACATATGATGGATCAATTTTTCAAAAAATCTTGTCTCTCTAGTCATTAAGTAACAGCAAAAATTTCAGCATCTCTACCAACCGTGTCTGTACAACTAGCAAGCTGAACCTGAATAAAATCAAAATTTGTACACATTATCTGCATTCAGTTTTGATCATGCAGAGATTTACTGCTCTTAATGTGTTGAGTGCTGAGTGCTTGGCACCAAGACTTGGGCTTATGTTAAACTTAGAGCAAAATACCATTGTTGTTAATACCTTCATTAAATTTGAGAGCATCACCAGAACAGGTGACTCTGCTTTACATTTAAAAATCTGAGACCGAGATTGCAAGGGTATTTCAATACAGTTGAAATAAAATTAAAATTCTATGCTAGTACACATTACCTGCATTCAATTTCAATCAAGGGTAGGCTTTCTGCTCACACAAAGATCAAGTGCCAAGTACTTGATGCTAAGGACTGGATGCATTGAAATATCCCTGCAATCCTATAGTATTGTACTGCATAGATCAAACATGGCCCCATTCTATGGGTTAAAGATAAACATGGCTATCACCATGTTTTTAAAATGGAAGTTTTATTTTCCTACACCATTTGTCTGTTCATTTCAACAAAATACTTTATTCACAGTTAAGCATACATTCACTATCAAAGGCCGACTGCCAGCTAATAAGAAACCAGCTGCTTCGAAACAGCTATCCCACTGTCTCAGATTTTTAAATGTATAGCAGATTCACCTATTCAAGTGATGCTATACAATTTTTATTTTTTTATTTTTTTTTTGTTAGTTGTTGGCGCATCGGCTTCTGTGGCCATAATGCACCTCCCAAAGTTTTTGCATTTTACTCTGATCCAAGCCCGAGGTGAGATTCGAACCCGCGACCTTTGGGTTGCCAGGCAGGCACTTTACCCACCTGGCTAGCCCGGTCGGCACTATACAATTTAAAAATATATTAGGAAGAAATGAAGATAATGGTATTTAAGCCTTAGTGCTAAGTACTCAGTGGTCAATATTTAGTGAGAGCTTGCTGATTTTATTTCAACTACTGCACTGAAACAGCCGTGAAATTCTACAGTATTAAACTGAAACCAGTTGGAGTTACAAACATTAAAAAGCTCTATGGAAAGTTACTTCACTGTTACAAAAGTTATACTAGAGAAAGTTAAATTTCAAAGAAAGAAAAAAGTTCTTTCTGAGTGACAATGTCAAGTTGGGAGAGTGAAGGTCACAAATAAGTTTGACTAAATGGCTAAAGAGATGTCGAGCCAAAGATCAAATGTAGGACATACTATATTAGGAAATCACTGAAAAATAATATCGGAGTGGACTTATGCATAAGTGCCGCCTTTAAAGTGAAAGGAATTCCACAGTGACTCATTAGGGCAGATAAGTGATGGTCAAGGAAAGTCATAACCAAAATTCTGTTAGAAAAAGTACATGGGGCTTAGCAGATTTTATATAAAAATGGACATTACATCAGTAAGATCAAGTATATATCTGTGAAATTACTATTATTATTATGGGCCATATGGTGCAAGGAAGCCTGAGGCTTATGCTGCAACAGCCAAAAAAAAAAAAAAAAAAAAAAAAAAAATTCTGAATTACCCTGAGAGAGAGAGAGAGAGAGCGAGCAACGGGGAACTAGAAGGGAATCACCAAGAAAGAAAAGAATAATGATATCCAGCTCAGGACCCTGGGTGTGCTAAGCCCATACTCACCAAATGTGAGCCCCTGGGGTCAATGAATTAGGAAGTTCAGGAATTTTATTCTTTTTGCAGATAAAGGAAGAGAGTTAAGTATTTAAAGCCCTAAATGAAAAGGCTTTTAAGAATTCTTCTGGTCTTTGATGAAACCACTATACCATCATAGAGGACAACTATGACTGCATGGTATTTGCAAAGCTTTGCTATACCATCTTTCACACTTCTTTATGATTTTATACTATTCAGTTCAGATCTTGACAGAGGTTGTCTTCTTCATTGTGAACCCTATGAATGGTGAGTGATGGTAAGCTTCTTAGGTACATTTTTCAAAATAGTTCTGAACTTCATATCATCCTGAAACAAGTCCAAACCCAAAACCAGAAATTTCAGGTTTATTTTTCCCTGATCATGATTTTCCAGTGAGGCAGTAAAATCACAACAACAGAAGGAATGCTTGGTGGAAAAAAAAAATTTCTCTATGTTTAGTTTTGCGAGTAATTCACACACAACTAAACATAGATGATGAAAAAGCTTTGTACAGAACGATAAATAAATCAGATATAAGTGGTTATAACCTTCATACTTAGAGGAAGGCAGTAAGCAGAGATTAAACTAGACGTTATGGAAATACATAATTTTTATTCATATTCTTGCTTTCCCAATACTATTCAAATAAACAGGCTTCACTTACCATATTCTTAAATGGTTTGTCACTGTTGGGTGTTGTTATTTATATAGTGCAATAGCATATAAGAGTACATTGCACTGAGTGAATTCATAGACCAATTTGTTTTGCATACTGAAAAACAAGGAATAATTCATTGGGGGAACCTACTCCTTCCACCTGAGAATAGCCCCATATGAAGCCTCAATTAAAGTCCCAAAAGGTGTTCATTCTTGAAGACCTTTCCAATTCAGGATGGAATTTGAACTCACACCTATCTAAATAAGTGATAAGTGGCAAATAACAAAATGAAAATGGCAAACCATCCTCTGCCATACTGTCATGGAGGAGAGTGCTATTCTGCCTTTTTACCATTTGGGCTAAATAAGGAATAGCAATCACTGTCATAAAATCCCAAAACACAGGCGCGAACAGAACACTAAGTAACAATCATGGATTATAAACAAAGGTATCCCAAAAGGTTCAAAAAATGCACCCCTCCCCACCCTGCTGTTTGTAGTGGACAGCATTTGTATATGTAATGTTCAGTTCTTAATGCAGTTTTCTCAATTTACAGCCAAAGTCCTAAAACACTGTTTCTGTCATTGGCTAGCTTAATTTTTAAGAAATGCATGTCAGAAAGTAAACAATCTAACTTTCCTAACAGTGAGAAAGTTTTCCTTGAAGACCTCAATGTTCACAACTCTAGTTGGCTTCAGTTTTCTAGTTACATAGATCAAAATGCCCAGACTTTTGCAATTACTAATAACTTCACAGCGTTTATTAATTTATCTAATTGTCAATGAGAAAAAGATCAAAGATCTTTTTCTCATGTTTGTTTGTTTGTTATTTGGTTTTTAGGAGCATTAGCAACTAAGGCCATATTGCTCCGGGAATATGCGGTGGTCATTCCCTGAACTTTCCGCATCCTTCGTATTTGGTGGTGATGGGCTCGAACCCCGGTCTAATCAAGAAGCATGTGTTACGCACTGCTGCTCCTTCCCACCTGGCTACGGAGTCGCCATCTTTTTCTCATCAACAATTCAAAGTATGTAATAGTCAATGTTAGTAGTCCTCAAGGCAATTCATTTCACAACTTTAACATTGACAAATGTAAAATACTGTATATGGGTCATACTACCCCAGGGGCTCCATCTGGTGAGTATGGGCTTGGCACATCCAGTATCCTGAGCTGGATATCATCATTCTTCACTCTCTCTCTCTCTCTCTCTCTCTCTCTCAGGGTAACTCGGGAAATTTTTTTTTGTTTTGACTGGTGCAGCATAAGCCTCAGGATTCCTTGCACCATATGGCTAATAATAATAATGACCATAAAGACCATTGCATCAAGTTTTTTCAAAACTGACTATAGTTATGTAATAAATACAAGATCAAACTTTTAGCAAGACCATTCTAAAAAAATAATACAATAACAGAAATTTGTTGTGAAGACCAAGTTTGTTCTACTGTAAACATAAAGAATAGTAGTATACACTGTCTAGTTATTTAAAGAAATCTCCTTTTTTAATAGATGTTCTGTAAATATCAATGTTTTTAACAATGAATATGAAAACAGAAGACAATATTCACTAAGGATTGATAGCAGACAGACAGAACGCTTCATGGTGTTTCAAATTTGAAATAAATTATGAAAAAAAAAAAAAAAAAAAATTGAAAACTGAAGTAAATAATTCTATCTAATATATGTGCATTTATTTAAAAACTTTTTATAAACATAATAAGCAGAAATATATGCACATGTATACATTTCAAATTTTGTGCATTCAATGATTTTTTAAAACTAGAAAATGGAAGAGACTAACAGTTTCATCTTTATATTTAATGTTTATAATGCTATTTTTTTTTTTTTTTTCATTTTCAGCAGAATTAATTATTTTTTTTTGAAAATAAAAGATGTAAAAATCACAGCATTTTTTAATAAAATGATTCATTAAAAAATAAAAACTTGCATCCAAAAAAGATGAAATATTAGTATTGTCAACAGAATTCAAAAAACCTAAAACCCTTTTCAGAAATTAAAAAGAAAATTAAATTTTTTTTAATTTCTGAACCTCATTTGTAACACCTGGGGGCATCACCAATGTTGGGTTAAATATTCTTTGTTGACTTCTATCACAGACATGGTGTCACACAGATATAAGCAGTGCAGAATTGGAATTTGGGGAGTACGATGGATACAGAAAGTCAAGACAGGATAGGAAGGAGGAGGGGTTATGCAGTTAGTTAAGAAACAAAATCTAAGGCAGTGCATCCAGATGACATGGGTGGACAGTACAATGTACACTGGGAAAGCAAAAATGAGGGAAGAAGTGTGTTATAGGCCTAATGACTCTGACAAATATAATGAACAACTGTACAGAGAAATAGAGTGGGCCAGTAAATCAGAAGACGTATAAAGGAGAATTTTAACTTCCAAGATATTGACTGGAACTTGTGGGTTGTACACTCACCAGCAAGCTTTTGTGGATTTACTGGATGGTTGTTTTCTACAGGAGCATGTTCGAGAGGCAACTAGAAGGAGTAATACTTTGATGTGATTATCGGAAGTGATTATTCATGCATTGCAAATAAAGGAACCAACTAGGTGGCACTGTTCGCAGTGTACTGATGTGGGATTTACTCAAATATGTAACTAGCATTAGGGGTAAATGGAAGGGTTTTGCTATCGTAAAGGTGACTACAGTGGTCTAAGACAGTTTTTAAATTCTATACAGTGGAACCAACTGATGATGTTAAATGGAAAGAATTCAAGGAATTAATCTTGGAAACTACTAGGCTTTTCATACAAACTAAGAAATACTATTCAAGGTTGAGGCCTAAATGGATGTCAGATGAACTAATGAGACATGGTAGAGAAGAAAAATGCATGGGATGCATATAAATTATCAGGCGACACAGAAGCCTATGGTAGATATAAGCTAATCTATAATCAAGTAACAAAAGAGATTAGGCAAGCGAATGCAGATTATGAGTTGTTGTTATTTGGTTTTCAGGATCATTAGCAACTAAGGCCATATTGCTCCGGGAATATGCGGTGGTCATTCCCTGACTTTTCCGCATCCTCTGTATTTGGTGGTCACGGGCTCGAACCCCAGTCTAATCAAGAAGCGTGTGCTACACACTACTGCTCCTGCCCACCTGGCTATGGAGGAGCCCAGATTATGAGAAATCTTTGCCAAAGAATGCAAAGAAAAACAGCAAAGACTTCTTTATTTATGTAAACTCTAGAAGGAAGGGGAGGAATCAGATCGGTCCGCTTGATAACAATGGTTCAATTGTTGATGATTCCTCTCCGGTAGTTGACAAACTGAATGAGTATTTTGTATGTACATTCACACATAAGGATTTCTGTAGGGAAGTGAAGGTCAGAAGCTTATTAAGCTCTAATAGGGAGCTTAACAATTTTGTAATAACTGAGAGCAAACTGGAGGAGAATTTGTTGAAGTTAAACATAAGAAAGGCATCTAAGGTGGCCAGGATCTATCCAGTTATATTAAAGGAGGCAACAAAGAAAGTAAGCAAACACTTAGCCATGACTATAACAGCATCCTTGGACTCAGGGAAGGTTCCTCATCAACTGGAGATGTGCAAATGTATCCCCAATTCAAAAAGGGGATAAGAAGGTGACGAGTAATTACAGATCTGTTAGTATAACTTCTGTTCTGGGAAAATAATAGAGTCATTGGTTACAGAAGCACTGCAGGATCATCTAGTTCAGCATTCAGCCTAGTATGATAGTTGATTGCTGGATGGTATTAAGATTTCAGTTATAGTTCAAACACAGCATGGATTTCTTAAAGGGAAGTCTTATCTGACCAATTTGATTTAGATTTCAGGAAAGCTTTTGATACAGTTGAACATAAAACACTGCTGTACAAACCTTGTTGATCTGTATTTCTCAGAGTGGCTAAATTTTCTTTCAGTATGGATCCTGAGAACAGATGCCTCTTTTATTTTGTACTGCTGTACAAATTGGAGAAGTATAGTATTAAGGGTGTCAAGACTAAACTCAGGATTTCTAAGAGATACAAACTAAAAGTTATAATGATTTATGCACCAACATCGAGCCATGATGATGAAGAGGTTGAAGAAATGTACACTGAAATTGAGTTTTTTAGATGAGCAGAAAACCCACTACACTATTATCATGGGGAACTTCAATGCTAAGGTTGGAAAAAGACAAAACAGTGCAGAAAGAGGAACTATAGGAAATTTTGGAATTGGTGAAAGAAATAAAAGTGGTGAAAGACTTGTGGAATTTGCAGAATCTCAAGGATTGTTAGTAATGAACACTTTTTTCAAGAAAAGAGTGAACAGAAAATGGACATGGCAGAGTCCAAATGGATTAACAAATAATGAAATCGACTTCGTCCTCACTAACAGAAGATATATTGTGAATGATGTTACCGTCCTGAATAAGGTAAATGTTGGAAGTGATCACAGAATGGTAAGATGTACACTTGATATAGATGTAGGAAAGGAAAAAACTGACTCGAGTAAATAATACAAAGGTCTTTGAAATAACAGAGGAGGAGAAAAAGCAGTATGTACTGGAACTTAAGAACAAGTTTGAGCTTCTGCAGACTGCTCAGGACCAAGATATTGACGAGGAATATTACAACTTTCTGAAAGTGATAAAGCCCAAGAAACCTATAGGGAAACAGAAATCCAAAGAAGAAAAAATTAGTCAAGAAACACTTGTCATGATGAACCGAAGGCGAAAAATGAAGAGCAAGATAAACACTGACAAGAAGAAAATTGAGTATACTGAGTTATGCAAAGCCATTAGAAAGAGACTCAGAGAGGACATAAGAAGATTTAACACAAGAAAAGTAGAACAAGCATTAAGGGAAAACAAAGGATTTAAATCAGCAGCCATGAGCAGTAATACAGAAAGACAAATGATACTAAAACCGAAGAATAGCGATGGTGTACTTATAAACAGCAGAGAAGGCATAATTCAAATAGCAGAAAACTACTATAGAGAATTATACAAGGAGCGAGGGAATGATGCCAGCAGTGGGGAAGATGGATTGCAAACTAGCAACACATACGACATACCCGATATTCTTCCTGATGAGGTAGAACATGCATTGAAGAAAATTAAGAATCAGAAAGCCCCGGGGGAATATGAAGTTACTGTAGAGTTGTTAAAATTGGGAGGAAGAGACAAAACAAAAACTGGCAAGGCTCTTCACAAAGTGCATTAGAAAAGGTGTGACGCCTAAGCAGTGGAATAATGCAATCATAGTTTTGCTGCATAAGAAAGGAGATAAATCAGAAATTGGAAATTATAGACCAATTAGCTTGTTATCCCATATCTACAAGTTGTTCACAAGGGTTATTACTAACAGATTAGAAAGAATACTTGATAAGAATCAACCAAAGAGCAGGCTGGCTTTAGGACAGGATTCTCAACTATGGATCACCTTCACGTAATATCACAGCTAATGAAAGCAAATGAATATAAAACACCATTAATGCCTGGCATTTGTGGATTATGAAAAGGCATTTGACTCCATACAGCATAAGGCAATGTTTCAGGCACTGGAAAGACAAGGCATTGATTCCCCACATATTATGATTTTGAAGAAAATATATGAGAATGCTACCTCCTTTATTAGACTAGACAAAGACAGTAGGAAATTTAAAATCGAGAAAGGAGTTCGACAAGGAGACACAATATCTCCGAAGCTGCTTACTGCTGCCCTTGAGGAAGCTTTCAGAAGATTAGACTGGTCGCAGAAAGGAGTCAATGTGAATGGAGAGTACCAAAACCATTTACGATTTGCAGATGACATTGTGGTCATAAGCCACGATCCCAAAGAATTAGAGGAAAATCTTAAATCAGTTATGCAGAGTTAGTAAGGATTTTGGACTAAAGATGAATATGGCTAAAACAAAAGTAATGATGAACAGGTATGTCACAGAAAAGGAAATAATGATTGAAGGAGCAGTAATTGAAAAGGTGGAGTCATATACTTATCTGGGACAAGTTATTAGCTGTAATAATGATAAATGGCTGGAAGTCAAGAGAAGAATAAATTTTGGATGGATAGCATTCAGGAAATACAGTCACATACTGAAGAGCAATATAACAGTTTGTCTGAAACGTAAAATAATGAATCAATGTATACTCCCCACCATGACTTATGGAAGTGAAACTTGGGCACTCACCAAAAGAATGGAAGAGAAGCTGAGAACTACACAGCAAAGAATGGAACGAATTATATTGGGAATCAGACTGTTAGATAAGAAGCGAAACACATGGATTAGGCAGCAAACTCAAGTAAAGGACATTCTTATCAAAACTAAAGAACTAAAATGGTCTTGGGCAGGACACATAGCTCGAAGACATGATGACAGATGGACTAAGAAAATAACAGAATGGTACCCAAGAGGAGCTAGAAGAAAACCTGGAAGACAAAGGCGGAGATGGATAGATGAAATTCATGAGTTTGTGGGTAGTAAATTGATGGCCAATGCTCAAAACAGAAGGAACTGGAAAGTTGCTGGAGTGGCCTTCATCCTGCAGTGGATTGAAAATGGCTGATGATGATGAGTATCAAGGGCAAATTGCTACAATGGATAAAGGGGGATTGAGTGGGAAAAGACAGTTGTAATTAATGGACAGTGCTCTTCGTGGATTGATGTTATTAGTGGAGTTCCCCATGGTTCGGTGTTGGGCCCACTGTTGTTTTGTATATTCATCGATTATATTGATGGTTATATCAGGTTTAAATGTCCAAGTTTTTAGATGATACAAATGTTGGCAGGGCTGTTAGTGACAGTAATGATTGTAAGTTACTGCAAAAGGATCTAGAAAAGTTGGGCAGATGGGCTGAGAGTGGCAACTGAAGTTTAACATTGACAAATGCAAAGTGCTGCATATGGGTAGCAGTAACCCCAGAGTAACATACCAATTGTGTTGTACTAAACTTAGGGTAGTGGAGAAAAAAAAAGACCAGGGGTAATTGTGCAGTCAGATATGAAGTTCTCTGAGCAGTGCAGACAAGCTGCCAGAGCAGGTCATGGAGTTTTGTCAGTGATATATAGGAATTTTGCTAGCAGAGACAAGTTTTTGATTATCCCTTTGTATAAGGCAATGGTCAGGCCACAACTTGAGTACTGCACAAGGGTCTGGAGGCCTCATTTTAGGAAAGATGTAGAGCTCCTGGAACGAGAACAGAGAAGGGCAATGAGAGAGGGGAGTGGAACAAAGGGTTTAGCAAGAAAGGCTTTAGTTCTGCAAATTGCAATTTCCGGAGACTATGCACCTGCAAAGTGATCCGATTGAGGTGTATAAGGCCTTGAATGTTTAGGTAAGCTCAATGTTGATGGGATTCTTCCTCTTGCTCAGATTATGCACCTGAGGGTGCATAAATTCAAATTGAGGAAAGACAGTTGTAGAATAGATGTGTGGAAATTTGTCTTGTAGCCAGCAGGTGGTTGAGAATCTATTACAACAATAATAATGAGATGTACAAAGTACAGTTTGTTGCAACCTACCCATCACAGCCACAGGCCAGTGGTTAAATATTCAACTACACCTGGTATTCCCAGTTTTGGCCACTCTCCCAAGTACTAACCAGGCCTAATGCTGCTTAACTTCGGTGATCGGAGGAGAACCGGTGCATTCAGCCTAGTATGATAGTTGATTAGCATTAGTAGAGGCATATGATGCAAGAAAGCAAGCTTATGCAGCATCAGCCAAAAAAAAAAAAAAAAAAAACCCACTCCCATTTCACCCCTCGGTTCATTCGAAATACCTGTCCAGCCGAGCCTTAAATTTATTTAGGCTATTAACTCCCACAACAAGGGATGGAAGTCTGTTCCATCAACCAACTACCCGCTGGCTAAAGGCAAATTTCCGCACATCTGTCTTTCCTCAATTTGAATTTATGCCCTCTCAGGTGATTATTCTGAGCAAGAGGAAGAATCCCATCAGCATTGAGCATGCTCAAACCATTCAAGGCTTTATACACCTCTATCAGATCACCTCGCTGGTGCCTAGTCTCCAGACACTGTAATTTGCAAAACTTAAGCCATTCTTCGTAAGAGCAACCCTTTGTTTCATTCACTAATCTTGTTGCCCTTCTCTATAATTGTTCCAGCAGCTCTACATCCTTTTTGAAATGAGGCCTCCAGACCTGTATACAGTACTGAAGGTGTGGCCTGACCGTTGCCGTATACAAGGGAATAATCACCTCCTTATCCCTGCTAGAAAAATTCCTATATATCATTGACAAGACACAATGAGCTACTCTTGCAGCCCTTCTGCACTGCTCAGAAAACTTCATATCTGCCTGCACAATTACCCCCAGGTCCTTTTCATTCTCTACCACTGTCAGTGTAGTACCACAGAGTTGATATGTTGCTCTGGGGTTACTTTTCCCATATGTAGTACTTTACATTTGTCAATGTTCAACTTCATTTGCCACCACTCAGCCCATCTGCTCAACCATTCCAGATCCTTTTGCAGCAGCATACTGTCAGTAGTGTCCTTTAACAACTCTGCCAACCTTTGTATCGTCTGCAAACTTGGACATTAAGCTTGATATACCATCATCAATATCATTTATAAATACAGAAAACAACAATGAACCCAACACTGAACCCTGAGGGACTTCACTAATAACATTAGTCCACGACGAGCAGTGTCCATTGATTACCACTCTCTGTCTTCTTCTCTTCAACCATTCCTTTATCCATAGCACCAATTTGTCTCCAATGCCACACCACCGCCCCAATTTGTGCAGCAGTCTTCCATGTGCAACTTTATCAAAAGCCTTTCTAAGATTCAAATATATAATATCAAAGTTATTCCCTGCATCCCGTTCTATTGCGACTGCATCATAGTATCCAATCAAATTGGTCAGGCAACACTTTCCCTTAACAAAACCATGCTGTGTCCGAGCTATAACTGAAGTCTTGTCTAGATGATCCTGCAGTGCTTCTTTAACCAGTGCCTCCATTAATTTTCAGAAGTTAAACTCACAGGTCTATAATTACTTGTGTCAGCCTTCGATTTTCCTTTGTGAATTTGGGTCACATTTGCATATCTCCAGTCTATGGGTACCTCCCTCGAGTCCAAAGGAGGTCTCATAATTATGGCTAATGGTTTGCTTACTTCCTTTAATATAACTGGATAGATCTCATCCACCCCAGGCACCTTTTTTATGTTTATTCTCAACAATTTCTCCTTCACGTTCCTCTCAGTTATTACAAAATCATCTAGCTCACTGCCAGAGTTTACTTCACCTCTGGCATTCCCCTTCCTGAATAACTCCTCATGTGTGAATGTAGATGCAAAATAACTCATTTAGTTTGTTACCCACCTGAGCAGGATCATCAACAGTTGAACCATCAATATCCAGTGGACCAATCTGATTCATCCCTTTCCTTCTACAGTTTACATAGGTAAAGAACTCTTTTTTTTTTTTTTTTTTTTTTTTTTTGTTTGTTTGCATCCTTTGCCAAGGATTTCTTATAATCTGCCTTTGCTTGCCTAATCTCCTTTGTGACTTGGTTCCAGACCAGCTTATATCTATCATAGGCTTCCATCATATTAATGTTACCCATTAATTTATATGTATTCCATGCATTTTTCTTCTCTTCCATATGTCTCATTAGTTCATCTGACATCCATTTAGGCCTAAACCTTTAACAATATTTCTTAGTTGGTATGTAAAGCCTAGTAGCTTCCAAGATAAATTCTTTGAATGCTTCCCATTTTGAATTTGCTGTTGGTAACATCATCAGTTGGTCCCACTGTATAGAATTTAAATACTGTCTCAGACCATTGTAGTCGCCTTTACGAAAGCAAAGACACTTCCCTTTACCCCTGATAGTAGTTACCTCTTTGAGTAAATCCCACTTCAGCCCACTGTGATCACTGCCACCTAGTGGTTCCTTTATCTGAAGATTCTTAATGCATGAAGAATCACTACTGATAATCAGATCAAGAGTATTACTCCCTCTAGTTGCCTACCAAACATGCTGATGTAGATAACAATCATCCAATAAATCCACAAAAAAAAAAAAAACCTTGCTAGTGTGTTAGTGACCAACCCATAAATTCCAGTCAATATCTGGGAAATTAAAATCCACCATTATAAGACTCTGATTTACTGGCCCACTATTTCCCTGTACAGTTTCTTATTATACTCATCAGAGTCATTAGGCCTATAGCACACTCCTACTCTCAATTTTGATCTCCCAATGCTTATGTCACACCAAACTGACTCGACACTGCACTGTCCAGCGATGTCGACTGGCTTCACTTCCTTGGATTTTATGTGTTTCTTAACTAATAGCATAACCCCCTCCTCCCTTCCTATCCTTTCTGTACACATTGTACTCCCCAAATTCCATTTCTGCATTCCTTATAACTATGTGACGCCACATCTCTGATATCCCAACAATATCTGCCTTTGATGTTTTGACCAACACCTCAAATTCATCAAATTTATTTACCAAACTCCTAGCATTGGTGTACTCACAAGAATATATGCACTTGTTCCTATTCTTAGCTACCCTAACACAACCCATGTGTTTACTTGTACCGTAATGACTCCCAGAAGTCTTTGAAATATCCTGCATCTTGTTTTCCAGGCTGCCGCTCATTCCAATAGAAGCAGTGCAAGAATCACATTCACCTCTGCCAGTGGCTACTGTTAATCTATTAGTCCCTGTATCCCCCCAAGCTAGCAGTTTTCCGACCCACCTAACACTGCCTTGATAGCATCAGCAAATATTCTTGCACCCTTTCTATTTAAATGTATCCCATCCCTGTAGAAGCAGTCTCTCCTGTTAACAAGTACAGACCAGCATGAAAAAAATTCTCTACTAATGCTAACACATCTATTCATAACAGTAAACTGCTTAAAATAGTTGTCTTCTTTCAAAACTTGCCTTATCCAATGATGGTTCTGTTTTAACTCATTATATCCATTTGGCCAGTGACATTATTATTATCATCATTAGTTATATGGTGCAAGGAAGTCTGAGGCATTTGTTGAACCAGCTGAAAAAAAAAAAATTCCTGAGTTACTCAGAATGAGAGAGAGAGAGAGAAGTTGGTGGGAATCACCAAGAAAGAGAAGAATGATGATATCCAGCTCAGGACCCCTGGGTGTGCCAAGCCCATACTCACCAGATATCAGCTCCTGGGGTTGCATGCTCTCTTTTCTCTACCATTTCATATAGTTTTCTCTTAATACTTGCATTAACAGTTAACTTGTTGACTTCATCCTGTGTGTATGTTTATTGTTTTCCTGTTTGTTTCATAAAATTGTAAAAACAGTTATTCTAAAAGTGTCATGTCTAAATAGTACATATCTGCAAGGGATGCACAATGTATGGCACAATCCTCCTAAAGTGCTGGCTCCACCAGGCACTAGAGCAGAGCCAGTCCCACATAGGAGCCCCTGTGATCAAAATAATATAATTTTTTTTACTGCTACATAATGATTACAGCTTATGTGATTCCTCAGAACATGCTTTAGTCCCCCCCCACAGAAAATCATGGGACTGCTCCTGCATTGGGAAGAGGGTTACTGAGCTGAGAAAATCACTTGGTATTGATGTTGAAGTTTTCTTTGTATTGAAATTGCCATTGTTGTTTAGTTAAAAAAAAGGTTAGGTTTTTACGGGACTTTGGGAGGGATTCAAGCAAAAAACGCACTTGTTTTTAAAAATTTGCATTTCAGTGTTGTTGAAAATCAGAGTAAAGAAGTTCTCCTAGACATCATTAAGACTTCCATTTAACCCAGTAGTAGTATAGGGCCGGATTGCTGGAAGTCATATGTTTGTCTAGGTGATGAAGGATTTCAGCATACAGCTGTTAACCACTCGTTTCACTTCAGCGAGGCTGAAACTGGTGCTAACATTAACAGTATAGAGCAGCGTTTCCCAATATTTTTTGAGTTGCGACCCCCTTTTATGATAGCCAAGTAACCTGCGACCCCTGCTACATTTGCATAAAAAGGCATTTTTAATAGGGTAAAGAAAACACATTAAAAATAGATTTTTCAGAATATAATTCTAACCTAATATTTAGTGCAATAGTTGTACTTGCATCTGGGCAACCAGCTTCAAAATTTGCGGCTGAGTGTTAAAGCCAACCTCATGTCATCCTCAATGTTCAGTCTGTTTCTTGCCTTTGTTTTGATATCAAGAAGTGTTGAAAATCCACTTCAGATATGTAGTGGATAGGCAGAGATATGTAGAGGTAAATGGAAGTGAAACTCGAAAGGCAAGCATGGTGACATTTGGATATGACTGATACATAGCACACAAGAACTGAGTCAGCAATTTTTCATAAAACAAATTATATGCCGAGGAATTGTTTGGCAGATCCAAGAATTCATCCTGTGCTTCATCAGGAAGCCTGGCTACATTCAGGGAAGCAGAGAATGGGTTTCGTACCAGTGCAGCTTCTTTTTCTGTAAGCTCAGGGAAGTACTGGGCACCTTGAAAAGGAATTTCAGCGGTAATCTCCTCCTTCAGATTCTCATCCAGTTCATCTTCAGATTCCTCTACCAACACTGCAGAGTTTTTCAAACATGGCAATGTTTCCAAGATTTACTTTACGATGCCAGTTTTGCAGTTTGGATACAAATGCCTGAAGATTGTCATGAAATTGGATAATGTGTGTTTCCTTTCTCCGAAGTTTCAGGTTCAGCTTATTTAGTTGATCTAAAATGTCTGCTAAGTAAGCAACTCTTTTCTTCCAAGCTTCATCATTAAAGTAATCCAGAAGGACATGTTTCCCTTGCACTTCATGAATTTGATTTCATCTTTCAACTCAAAGACATGATTGACAACATTTCCCTTTGACAACAAGCATACAGCAGTGTAGAAAAGAAGAAACTTGTGATCAGAATTCATATTTTTACAGAGTTCTTTAAACAGACGGGTGTTGAGGGCTCCAGATTTGATGTAACTCACAATTTTGATCAGAGAATCAAGTACTTCTAGCAGAGGAGCTGGAAGAGTCTTACTGGCAAGACTTGCCAGTACGAGCACCCAGAATCATCTGTCCAGGTGACTGATGCTTCTGAGTAGTCAAGAGGCCAGAACATAACAACAGAGGCGCCTCCGTAGCCAGGTGGGAAGGAGCAGCAGTGCGTAGCACACGCTTCTTGATTAGACCGGGGTTTGAGCCCGTCACCACCAAATACGGAGGATGCAGAAAGGTCAGGAATGACCACCGCATATTCACGGAGCAATATGGCCTTAGTTGCTAATGCTCCTAAAAACCAAATAACAACAACAACAACATAACAACAGAGCACACAATACACACAAACATACGTCACACACATATCTGGCCCATTTGCAGTGATACTGTTCTTCACAGAGATACGAGGCAGAGTTGAACAAACTTTCTAGGTGCCACCCTTACATATACACATGTCCACACATTGCCAGTAAGTGGCTGGTTTCTATCAGCGAGCGGCTAGTATCTATCATGGCAGCAACTAAAGGTGGTTGACTATTGGCGAACTAAGTTTGTGCCAGTTTGCATCAGATGGCCCATCACGGACATTATTGAATTACATCATTGCAAACATGGCGGTGTCAGCAAAACATATAGGGTGACCTTCAACTGCGCTAAGAGAGCAACTCACCTTTATTTGACAGTTCGTAATTCACACATTGAGACACCAATTAAAAATGAATTTTGCATCATAGTGAATATTTTTTTCAGTTTACTATTTGTAACAGAATTTTATTCTAATGATAACACTGCATTTGCATATTTTATTTTTAGGGAGTGAATCAAGTTCTGCCGCGGCAAAAATTTGAAAAAATATTAAAGGCCTGCCATAGCAAATAATTAAAACAATATAAAATGCTTAATATGTATGAATACGGTGGGCTTTTAATATTTTTTAAGTATCTGCTGTGGTCACTTCCTTTCATTTATCAAAAATCAGTGTTACAACCACTAGTAGAATATTGCAGTGTAGCCATATGCCATATTGAAATAAATAAGCTTTGAAAAGCTTTGTGATGAAATTTCCTATAAAAATAATCGCAACTAAAAATAACAGTGGGGTTTTCAAAGCTTATTTATTAATAAGCTTTGCAACCCACAGGTTGGGAACCCGGGGTATAGAGGGTACACAGAGTGGTATTAAATGGCTACTGCCATCAAGAACAGTAGATGGTCAATTTGGCTCCTACCTCGCAGAGTTTGTGGCATTGTAGGCACTCTTTCAGCAGTGATATTAGTATGAGTTTTATCAATGCAATTTGTGAAGTATACCAGCCGGCATGTGAGGACTGATGGGGCGAGTTTTCTTTGTATTGAAGTAGCTATTTTTGTTTAGTAACAAAAGGTTAGGTTTTTATGCAACTTTGGGATGGATTCACGCAAAAAACCAGTCGTTGGCCATGGCTAGGAGTCACCACGTGAGTTTTCTTTGTATTGAAGTTGTCATTTTTGTTTAGTGACAAAAGGTTAGGTTTTTACGTGACTTCAGAACGGATTCAAGTAAGAAAATGGAATTTTTTTTAAGAATTCTTATTTATTTTCAGCTATTTTAGTTCTGCATTGCCGTTTCTGTTTTTCTTTGTTTAGGCTGCAACGTGTTGGGATGTCACATGACTTTGCAGTGTCACATGCGGGCGAGGAGGAGGAGGAGAGCAGCAAGTGGCACCTGCCAATCACTGCCTTCTTCCTGTCTTTTTGTCGAAGTACAGAGGAGTACTCACGATCTGAAGTTCCAGCCAAGGTTGATTTACAATTTAAATGTCATCTTGGTTTGCGTGTACAACTTTAATTAGTAGATTGAATACATGGTGATTGCATTGTATTCCATTCCTCCCATTTACAATCTCTGAAAAGTATGTTTCAAACTGTTTTTGCAAGTACGATAAACTTACTTATACATCACCTAATTGTTTTTTGCTTTTATAAGTTTATTACATTTGTATTATATACAAATTTTAACTAACATGTAGGTTAATGCAAAAGCATCACTTTAACATAGCCATCTACCAAAGTAGGTAAATTAATTAATTAAATTGGCATCGTTTTGGTTATATTTCATATTGTGAATGCCTTCACAACGAGTTGCCATGGTATTGTACTATCTCGAATAAATAACACTTCACCAATGGAGATGACTACTGTTATTTATTCTCAGCGGATACCACCACCCAGACGGCACCGCTTCAAAGCTTTTTGGCTTCTCTTTGGTGGGTGGGCAGGTACCCTGGTGTTGCAATAGTGATATAGACTATTTTATAATCTATCACTGCACACCATCAGGCATCTCTCATATTGTGAAGCTATACTACATAACTGGGTTGCCACTATTGTAACACCAGGGTACCTGCCCGCCAGCCCACCGACCGACCGAAGAGAAGCCAACAAGCTTTGAAACAGTGCCATCTGGGTGGTGGTATCCACTGAGAATAAATAACAGTAGTCTTCTCCATTGGTGAAATGTTATTTATTCGAGGTAGTACAATACCATGGCAACTTGTTGTGAAGGCATTCACAATATGAGATATAACCAAAACGATGCCAATTTAATTAATTAATTTACCTACTTTGGTAGATAGCCATGTTAAAATGATGCTTTTGCACTAACCTACATGTTAGTCATTCTACCTCGTAGCATGAGGCCTTTGCCCTTAAATATTCATCATCATCATGAACTTGGTCCGGCTTAGGTCTTTTAAGACCTGTTCCATTGTAACTCTTGGAGGTGGTCTTGATCTCGTCATCGTTGTCTTGGTCGACCACCATCTCTCTTGCCTGTAGGTTTTGGGATCCGGTCTGGGTTCATTCTTTCTATGTGGCTGATCCATTTTTCCTGATACCGTTTTATGTCATTTACTACGTTATCTACTTTTAATTTCTCGCGGATATCTAAATTTCTTTGGTAGTCTAGTCTTGTAAAGCCTAATAATGGTCTTTAAAATCTCATTTGTGCTGCTTCTAGTTTGTGTGCATATTTCTTATTTATGACCCAAGTCTAACAGCTGTAGAAGAGGGCTGGTTTTGAAGTGATATTGTGCAGTCATAATTTTGTTTCAGTTGTCATTTGTTTTCCGAAGAGGCATTTAATTGTTCCATTCATTTTATTATATTTTTGTAGTTTAGTGTGGATGTCTTTCCCTTCATTTGATAATAAATTTCCCAAATAAGTGAAGTCAGATATTTGTTCTATTATTTTATCATAAATAACAATTTTGACTCTTTGTATGTTTTTTCCACATAATCCCACTGATTTTGTTTTTGAGGTGGAGATTTTCATCTCGTACTTTTTACCTATTTTATTAAGTTCATTTGCTGCTATCTGTAGTTCATCTTCAGATTTTGCAATTATAACTTGATCATCAGCATATGATATAGTTTGGATTTTATTCCTGTTGTTCAACTGTATTGTTAATTGTTTGTTTCCATTCTTTAAGAATTTTATTGATGTAGATATTAAATAAATTTAGTGATAGTCCACATCCTTGTTTCACTCCTTTCTTGGTGTTAATTGGGTCTGATAGTTGGCCATTAGAATATTTTATACAGACTTTTGAGTTTTTATATAGGCTTTAGATCGCTTTCCGGAGTTGGGTTGAGATATTTTCTTCACATAGAATCTGTCAAAGTTTTTCTTGGTTTATATTGTCATATGCTTTTTCATAATCAATAAAGAGCAGAAATGTTGGTAGATTGAATTCTCCTCTTTTCTCCAAAATTTGTTGTAGTGAGAAAATGGCATCTGTTGTTGTTGTTATTTGGTTTTTAGGAACATTAGCAACTAAGGCCATATTGCTCCGGGGATATGCGGTGGTCATTCCCTGACCTTTCTGCATCCTCCGTAATTGGTGGTGACGGGCTTGAACCCCGGTCTAATCAAGAAGCATGTGCTATGCACTGCTGCTCCTGCCCAAAAATGGCATCTATTGTGCTTCTCCCTTTTCTGAACCTACATTGTTCTTCTTCTAAGAATTGTTCACTGTATTTATTAAGTTTATTCTGTAGTATATTAAAGTATAGCTTTGTGGCAGTTGACAGCAGTGTTATCCCTCTGTAGTTGTTAGGGTTATTTCTGGAGCCTTTTGTGTAAATTGATTACTATTCCTGTTTCCCAATCTTTGGGTATCTGTTGCTTATGCCATACGATGTTAAATAATTTCAGCAGTGTTTTTTAGTAAGGTGCCCCCATATTTAAATAGTTCTACATTCAAGTTGTCTATGCCTGGGCGTTTTCTGTTTTTTGTAATATTAACTCTAGTTCTTCCATTGTTATATTTTCTTCATCTTTGGTTACCACAGATTCATCTTCCAATTCCGTAGTGCCTGGGTTGTACCATAGTTTGGAATAGTGTTGCTTCCATTCTGCTTGGGAGATAGAGTTGGTTTTTATTTGATCATTTGTGTCTAGTTGTAATTTCTTAAAAATTTTAAAACCTCTTCTCTGTGGGCCCGTGATATCACATTCTAAAGATTTAACAAATTTATCCCAGTCATCTCGTCGGATTCTTCTGGTTAGTTTTCTGACTTCTGCTCGAAGCTTTTTATATTTTATGCGTAGATGTAGGTCTTTAGTTTGTGGGAATAGTTTATAGGTCATTTTTTTCTCATTGATTGATTGTTTCAATTCTTCATTCCAAGTTCTTAGCCAGTTTTTATTTTTTATAGGTTTATATCCAAGACTTTCTTCAGCAGCTCCCAGAATTGATTTTTTCATGTTTGACCAGAATAAAATATTAAATAAATATTTAACATTTAGAATAAAACCTTAAATATTTTATAATACAATTTTTAATAATTTTTAGCTGTGTTGTCAAATAAATCAGTCATAAAATCGATTCTGCTGCTTTAAAATTCGTTGTAATTTATAGTAAATATTTCAATTTCCTCATTACAGTTTAGTGCAGGGACATATTTATTAAGTTAACTTAAAAGAACAAGTAAAACAGAGCAACAAATTCAATTTACCCCCCCTCCCCCCCAAACACTTTTCCTGAGAAATTCCGAAAATTGGATAAGGCAAGTTTTGGAAAAGGATGCCTCATGCATGGCATACAAGTAATAAATAAGTAAAAATATATGTATAAATGAAGTCAACTTAATGGAAATGTGAACTTACCTCTGTCACTCTGTTCACAGGAATATCAAAAAATATTCTTCCCTGTTTGACATTTGCTGTAGTCTTTAACTTTTCCTCGCATTCTTCTTTTGCTGTCGATTCAAACCCTGTAACAACGGTTGCTTCTATTGTACAAGCTTCTGCCGGCGTAAGATTTTTTAACTCCCAGACATTATCTCCACTCGCGTTAGCAACTGCCATTTAACTTATTACCAGCTGTAAAAAAAACTAAGGTTCATTTAACTCACTTCATGAAACTTTTCCGAATATTCCATTCTGCTTCTACATAAGCGCCCTCTAGTCACCATTTACATCTCAACATGGCGCTATGCCTGTCACGTTGAAAAGAGTTACTGTGGCGGTTTTTGCCATCTATTGTATATTGACATGTTATACAGCATAT